>NW_007729863.1:24183-94180 GCF_000696425.1 Galeopterus variegatus
AGAGGAAAATGTCAGAGGGCGGCACAGGAGTGAGGGTATAAGACTTTCTGAGAATCAAAAGGTGGTCATTAGTACGTAAAGAGGTCGTGTGTCAGCAAGAATGTCAATCTAATACAGTAGTATTGGAGAACATGCCCTGATCACTCAAAAAAAAAAAAAATATATATATATATATACACACACACACATATATATAGCGTTATTAAGATTCTGCTAGGTCAGGATGTGCTCCCTACTAATATAAACTCCTAAGCTATTATATATATATATATATATATACACACACACACATATATATAGAGCGTTATTAAGATTCTGCTAGGTCAGGATGTGCTCCCTACTAATATAAACTCCTAAGCTATTCCAGTCAGTATTAAAGCACTAATACTGATATAGGTTTACTAGAGTCTTATCAGTATTAGGATTTTAATACTGATTGGAACAGCTCAGGAGTTTGTATTAATAGGAAACACATACATATGTTACATTATTACATATAATACACTATAACATATAATATACTGTTATATATTCCATATATATATATATACACATAATATATGTAAATATAAACATTTATATGTAAATATAAACATTCTCCCTGTTATATATTCCATATATATATACACATAATATATGTAAATATAAACATTTATATGTAAATATAAACATTCTCCGTGTTTTCTACTGTTTCCCAAGATTTCTAATATTACACAGTTGCCAAGGCAAGCAATGTTGTCACAAGATGGAGGTCTGAAATCAGAAAGGCATTTACAGTTTATAATCTGATATATTTGTTTTTTCCTTCAGAATCTAGAGAATCATTTTACTTGGTTTTGCTATGATTAAATAAAAAGCTATTTTATTAAAATTCAATTTTTCCACTAAAACTTTCCACAGTAATGAAGACCTCTGAAGTGTTTAAGTTTTTCTCTGCCAAGCATACTTCCTATATTTAAATATTTATGAGTATGTGCTGTATATATACTCTAAAACCCAAATAAAATGTGTTTTATTATGTATTAATGAATATTTTGATTAATTGAACATATATTAAATTGTGCATCACTTTAGGGTTGTTTGATGCAGGATAGTATTTGGTTTCAGTGATAGCTTGAATCATGAAAACTACTTACAAATGTGGTCTTATTTTCTTCTCATAATCCCTCTCCTAAGTAAAGTAAACAGGCACTGTTAAAGATGTACCGCTTCTCAGGGGCTACTGCACTGGCTTGCTTCATCTCTGACGTGCAGGCATTTTTCCTCTTAAGGACAGTGACGTCCTATCCACGAAGGCCATGGTATTATTCATGCACAGGGAAGCCACACAGGAAAAGGAAAGCCGTCCACTGACCAGGTTCAATGTTGCCCCCCTCAGGAGCACCTCTGCAATGGGAAGTTTTAATTACTATCAGTTAAAAGAGCAGTCAGGCCACACAGAGAACTTCCATTTTAAAAAACAAATGAATAAAACAACAAGAATAATAGAGAAATCGTCATTCTCTATGTACAGTGGAGGCCCAAACAAATCCTCCCTGATTTACTGTGTGGATTCTGGCACGACCCCCACACTCTTCCTGATGTACTTTCCACATGTCTGTGAGGCAGCACTGTCTGTAACAGTATGTGCCAGACGTGGGGACTTTTCCAACTGTCTCATGACTCAGACAGCCTTGCCTTTCTGTTCAGCTTTTAACTGGGCTGGCTATGATCTTTTTAGGTTTTGCTTTGGGAAGCTGCCCTCTACTGGGCTTTGGTTGGTGGGAAACTCCTGGACTGAGGAAGGGAAACTGCTGTACTTGGCCCTTGAAAGGACCCTGAACTTTGGAGTTTCCTGAATGACACAGTTGCTTACCCTTTAGTTATCAATCTGAAAACCATGTCAAGCAATACATTTCCAATCCCCTGACTGTCTCATGACCAACTTGAAAGTATTAGGCAAAGCTCAGTCCAGAAGGATTGTCATAAAGTTGCTGACTGGACTCAGCTCAGGAAAAGTCTATCATGTCCTGTTAACTTTTATGTTCACTCCACTAACTCTGGGAGATCAAGGGTTTTACGCAGAATGGTGGCCTTCTTAAAATTGACTTATGAACAGAGCTATACGTAGCAGAGTCATCCCTGGTCTTACAGAGAGGATGTCAAATGGCTGAACTGTGCATTTTCTCAAAGTCAATGACAGTAGGGATAAGCAAGTGGTTGGTCATGTTAAAAAGAGCCTGGACAAAGGCCAAGTCAATACCAAACCAGTTGTCTGTCTCCCTGAACTTTTCACACATGCTCAAGCGTCCCACTCAGTGGGTACTGGAGCAAAATGAAAATAAATGTTCTATGTAGTTAGTTCTGCTATAACTATTACTATCACGGGGCACAAGCTCTCTATGAGAACATTTCTTTTTTATTAATCATGCTGTCTTTTGAAAATGTGACTAAATGTAAGTGACTAAATGTAAGTAATTTCCACTGCTGCTTTTGTTTTACAAATGGGCTTTAAGTATTTAAACATATTTGGTAGCTGCTAATATTTGTGTGTTGGACATGATACAGGTTTTTTATAATATGTAATGTAGTCAAATATTTGTTTTATGTGAAGAAATAATCATTTTTATTTACATTCCTGTGCAACATAGGTCAGGCTGCCCTAAGGAGTTCTATTTGTAAAGAATAAGATTAGGAATGACTTCATCATAGATTCAGGTTATAGCATGAAACAGCCTCAGGATTTTTGCTATTCACAGTACTCTTGATTTTCTAGAATAAGACAAAAGACAGGTCTTCTAAATAATTTTGGTTAAAATTCTTATTTATCATTTAATTTTAAAAACCTCCATGAGTTTGAGATAATTAAAACAAACTTTTTTTTGCTCAAAAATAAAAATAACAAAATGCATGTACTAGTGATAAAATTTTAATTGAAACTTTAAAATAAAATACATATCTTTAAAAGACTGATTTTTTTTTCTTATGATCAAAGAGACAAGTTATAGATAGAACTGCTTTTAGGAATTTACGTTTGTATAACGATTTCTTTCAATTAAAGAGAAATGGAATTAATCACAATTAATGATAGAGAGTTAAAGTATGTCTGAAATTTAGATAAGGTGAAGGGACTTTTTATCTTTGTTTTTATGTTTTAAAGGAGCAAATAGGACAGAAATTAGAGTGGCCAGCAGTGGGCTTCTTTTAGGTTTCTTCCCCCTTAAATTAAGAACTAACCTACAAATATATTTTACTCCTTAGGTTCATAAAAAAATCATTAAGGGAAAAACCAGTGCTGCTAGATTTACATTGCTTCTGCTAGTCTAAACAACACATGTTTTCCTTCAGTTAATTCCTCTCTTCTACTTCCCTGCCCACTGTTACTCTTTCTCAAGACCTATAACATGTGATCCCTCTTGTCTGGATTCACCTCTGCTGCCTCTTCCTCATACCCAAGCAAAAATCTGTCTTCGAAAACTTCTCAGGGATGATTTGATTGATGGGATCCTCACCTGACATAAATTAGAAGTAAATTAAGAGCAAAGAAGCATATTCCTCTTTGTTGATTTAAATGGTATTTACAGAAACCTGGCTTCACTGTGAGCTTCCATTTGGGAGGGACTTTCTGAAAGGGCTTGAGAAGTAGTATGAAAGGTAATGAATGGCCATATAATATGACATTTTAAAAGAATGTCGTGTTTTCTCAGGAGTCTGGGAGTGTGTGAAAGGCCTCTAGAACAGCAGATTTGGATCCATTTTGGAATATAGCTCCAGGTCTTCTTACCAACCTTTCTTACATGCACAAAGTTCTCCCTCCTTTTTACTTCCTTTTGGGGCTCATTTTACAAATGTAAGTTCACTACCTTTAATGATAGGACAGAACAATTCACCAGATAGTGAATTAGAAGGTAAAATTGTGACATTTTGTGTTGTTCAAGTGAAATCTCAAGAGGAATTGAAACTTAGCTCATGTAATTTCTTAAATAAGAGTTAGGTCCTAACAGAGAAAGCAAGCAATATGTCTATAATGATTTTTGAAGTTCCAAGTAGCTCAAAAGTCAGAAATTCCAAGTTTAATTTTATAAAGTAAGGCAAATCATAACTAAAGCCAAAATGTTTTCATTCTTTTCTTTATTATGTTAGTTATACGAAGTTTCCATTTACATTGTCAGAGCTAGAGCTCAGACCCTTCAAACCCATTGTACAGACTGGGTCCCCAGAAACCCTCATGCGCAGGTCCATGCTAGGTAACTGCGAAAGATTCCGGGAGCTGTTGGCAGGTGACACGAGCTCAGTCCTCAGCTTCCTCAGTGGCAGCAGCTTACAGGTCTGGTAGCTTACAGGTCTGGTGGTGGTGGTGGCAGTTGCCTTGTGGAGGGTCCCAGGGGCATTAGCAGCAGAAGCAGCAGCAGTAGCGACCTCCCCATTCTCCCCCCCACCCCCCACCGTATCCCAGGGGTGGGAGGTGCTGTGGATCAGAGCCACTTGTCCTTCATACTTAAGTCCATAACCCAGGACACCTGGGTGCACATGCACAATTACACTAGATGATAACCAAGGAACACCTGAGTGCACATGCCTATTTACATCAAATGCTCGGCAAAATTCTGAACATTTGAGGGGCCCTGACCATTTTCCTATATTTCCCCAACAAATATGCAAAACACAAAATTATGTTAGGATTTTGTTTTAACGTATAGTAAATGAAACTTTGATTACTGGAATAATACAGAGAGTACAGAACAGGCTGGCTTAGGGTTGTGTTTCCCAAACTGGGATACATGGCATTGGGACATCGGTTATGGAAACCACAAGATGAGCCTGCAGATGCTTTCTGTTGTGCCAATTTACATGTGGATTGGGGATAAAGGAAGATTAGTAATATCAGTGGCAAGAGATTTCAAATACTTTTTTGCTACTTTAATAGGTAGCATTAGGCAGAATACAGATAGAATATAAAACTCAAATGATTTGTGCTGTGGTCTTACTGTTTATGTCCTCCCAAAATTCATGTGCGTAATAACTTCGTATAGCATACATTATACGAAGTTATACGAGTCTGCTCTTTAAGTTTTGTTTCCCAAACTGGGATACATGGCATTGGGACATCGGTTATGGAAACCACAAGATGAGCCTGCAGATGCTTTCTGTTGTGCCAATTTACATGTGGATTGGGGATAAAGGAAGATTAGTAATATCAGTGGCAAGAGATTTCAAATACTTTTTTGCTACTTTAATAGGTAGCATTAGGCAGAATACAGATAGAATATAAAACTCAAATGATTTGTGCTGTGGTCTTACTGTTTATGTCCTCCCAAAATTCATGTGTTGAAATCTTCACTCCCAAGATGATGGTGTTAAAAGTGGGGTCTTTGGGAGGTGATTAGGTCATGGTGGTGGAATTCTCGTGAATGGGACTAGTGCCCTTATAAAAGAGGCTAGAGAGAGATCCCTCACCCTCTCCACCATGTGAAGACATAGCAAGACACTGTTATGAGCCAGAAAATGGGCCCTCACCAGACATCAAACATGCTAGCACCTTAATCTTGGACTTTCCAGCCTCCAGAACTGTGAGAGATAAATTTCTATTGTTTATAAACTCCCCAGTTTGTGGCATTTAGTTATAGCAGCCCAAATAGAGTAAAACAATTTGTTTAAGATGAGCCTTCAAGAAATTTTGAATATGCAAAGGCCCATTGTAGCTTGACTCTGCTGGGTACATTAAATAAATGCTTTGCTAGCCAAACTATCTTGCCTTGGCAAAGTGGTTGATTGATGTAACCTCTGGCAAGTCATGTATTAGTAAACTGGGTCATAATTTTAACCCAATAGAGGAATTATTAGAAAATTAGGATTATAGAGATGAATATTACTTTAAACAATTTGTATAGATAAAGGTATGAACATCACTGTTCAGTGTATTTATTCAAAGTCTTGGGTTCTACCTGAGAAGAAAAGGAGAGAGAGAAGTTGAAGGCAGAGATATCACAACCTGTTGCAAAAAAAGTAACTGTGATTTATATGTGCTTACATAGCTTTGTCCTTTACCATACCTTAGTTTTCAGGGTTATCCTTCAAAACAGGGAAGAAATGAATTTTTATTACTGGGTGATTTAACCAGTGGCCAAGATTATGACTTGTAACCTTGGATTTTAAGACTGTCTATGGGCATAATTTGAGGCTGAAATTTAATAGGTTCCCTCACTTGTCCTAAGAAAAGATATCAGTAAAGGAAGAATTCTTTTATCTAGTGGTTTATAAAACAATTCCTGGGAATGATATTATAGTGCAACTCACTTAGGCCGAATTACTCCTCACTATCTATCAGTACAACTACACCCAAGGAAAAGATGTCTTTTAATATTATAATGAGCCTCTGATGAATATTAAAGAAAATGTGCAAAAATAAAATATTTTTATTTCCCAATATTCTTTATTTTTTAAAAATATTATACCATTTTAACTTTCTATTTCTTTTTCTTCTGCTCCTATTTGAATGGAAATGATAAGTGAAAGTTAGTATTTGTAATCATGCATTTATTGAAAATGGTTTTCCTTTGAATGCTCCTTGCCCGGTTAATTATATTGTTTTGGAAAACTGATAGAAGAAAGGAATTAAGAGGAAAATAAATGAAAGGTAGATCGGTAAGTTGTAGGTCACTAACTTTTAATTAAAATATGTCTAATCTTTTTTCAGACATAGGCTGTTCACATCCAATTATACAGAGCCTTATTGGCAAAGAAGAGGTAGCTGATTTTCTTTCCCCTCTAGTCTCTGTTTACCATCAGTATATTTTCCACTATTTTGTGCTGGAGCCCTCTTTAGAAAAGAAACCCTACACTCAATTATATGCTGTAAAGGGATCTTAAAGATTATGATAAAGTGATTTTATTAAAGGATCTAATTTTTCATGTCTCTCTATTCCACACCCTTTGGTAGTGACCTCCCTACCCTGATCCTAACTTAGCTGTGTGACTTGCTTTGACCAATGGGATTGTAGCGGATGTAATGCAAGCAGAAACCTGAAATGCATTTCTGCATTTCTGCTTCCTTTCATAGACCCCTGCCACTGCCATGAGAGCATGCTCTGGCTAGCTTGCAGGAGAAATGCAAGAGTTGTCCAGTGAAAGAGAGCTAAGTTTTCCCAGTGATGCTGTCAAGATCAGCTAACCACAGCTAACCAGCCAGCTGACAGCAGATGCTTGACTAAGCCCAGGTGAGATCAGGTGAGCACAGCCCGAGCAGCAGAAATACTTAGCCAACCCATTATCTGGGAAAAAAAAATTGAATGGGTACAAAACTATATGCATGTATTGAAATAACACACTGTACCCCACAAATATGTACAAGTAAATGTTAAAATTTAAAAAATAAAGAAAAAAACAATGAGTGGTTGTCTCAGGCATTAAGTTTGGAGTGGTTTGTTATGCAGCAATAGCTGGTTGACACAGGATCATTTGTTTCAGACTTTCCATATTAAAGATGAGAAAACTGAGGCTGGGGATTTACATTTTCCCTAACTTTATATTGCTACAAAACCTCCCAGATTTTAGAATTGAGAACTCTAGTTCTAAATTATTTAAAAGCCAGAACCCCTAATTATCGATAAACTTCTCAATTCTTACCAGGTAATTTCAGATGATAACATAATAAAAAAAAGTTTCCTGGAATTATTTTGATTAGTATTACATGTAAAGTTAAAGATTTTGTCAAGTGTAAGCTATGTATTGCATTGCAGAAATTATCATTCATGTGAAATTATTCTCTTGAGCAATGGAAAAGCTTCATTTAGTGTGCTGAGTGTGTACTTGCATTTGATGCTGAAAGAGGTTAGCCCTCTGAAGCATGTTACAGCCTTGGCAAAGTGGTTGATTGATGTAACCTCTGGCAAGTCATGTATTAGTAAACTGGGTCATAATTTTAACCCAATAGAGGAATTATTAGAAAATTAGGATTATAGAGATGAATATTACTTTAAACAATTTGTATAGATAAAGGTATGAACATCACTGTTCAGTGTATTTATTCAAAGTCTTGGGTTCTACCTGAGAAGAAAAGGAGAGAGAGAAGTTGAAGGCAGAGATATCACAACCTGTTGCAAAAAAAGTAACTGTGATTTATATGTGCTTACATAGCTTTGTCCTTTACCATACCTTAGTTTTCAGGGTTATCCTTCAAAACAGGGAAGAAATGAATTTTTATTACTGGGTGATTTAACCAGTGGCCAAGATTATGACTTGTAACCTTGGATTTTAAGACTGTCTATGGGCATAATTTGAGGCTGAAATTTAATAGGTTCCCTCACTTGTCCTAAGAAAAGATATCAGTAAAGGAAGAATTCTTTTATCTACTGGTTTATAAAACAATTCCTGGGAATGATATTATAGTGCAACTCACTTAGGCCGAATTACTCCTCACTATCTATCAGTACAACTACACCCAAGGAAAAGATGTCTTTTAATATTATAATGAGCCTCTGATGAATATTAAAGAAAATGCGCAAAAATAAAATATTTTTATTTCCCAATATTCTTTATTTTTTAAAAATATTATACCATTTTAACTTTCTATTTCTTTTTCTTCTGCTCCTATTTGAATGGAAATGATAAGTGAAAGTTAGTATATGTAATCATGCATTTATTGAAAATGGTTTTCCTTTGAATGCTCCTTGCCCGGTTAATTATATTGTTTTGGAAAACTGATAGAAGAAAGGAATTAAGAGGAAAATAAATGAAAGGTAGATCGGTAAGTTGTAGGTCACTAACTTTTAATTAAAATATGTCTAATCTTTTTTCAGACATAGGCTGTTCACATCCAATTATACAGAGCCTTATTGGCAAAGAAGAGGTAGCTGATTTTCTTTCCCCTCTAGTCTCTGTTTACCATCAGTATATTTTCCACTATTTTGTGCTGGAGCCCTCTTTAGAAAAGAAACCCTACACTCAATTATATGCTGTAAAGGGATCTTAAAGATTATGATAAAGTGATTTTATTAAAGGATATGTAAAAAAATACTGTGGCGCAAAAGAGATATGCCTAAATGTTTAAAGATCTATGCTCTTCTGTTACCAAAATTTAAAAGAATCCATACAGATATCATTGTAATTATAGCATTGTTCCTAGTCATAAGTTATTGAGTTCTTCCATGAGAAAGTGATTGATCCTAACACAGTGTAAATCTAATAAAAATCTGCATGTCTTCATTTTAAATCACCTCTTCCCTTTTGCTTTTATTTCTTTCTCCTCATATTTTGGTACTCAGTAGAAAGAAAAGAACAAATACTTACACTCTTTAATAAGGAAGTTTAAGTTTTCTTTACATATAACTCACTTTATATAAAGGATTTGTCCCTATAAAATAAGGTATAAATTAGTTATTGTGTGTGTGGAGAAATATATAAATACATTTTGGGGGCTTATTAATGTCTAGATACAAGAGCAACTCCACTTAAAATGAATCTCGCTTATAAATGTGTATTCTTAAGATTAAATTTGAATCTACATTTTATTATTGCTCAGACCATCTTACTCTAAAATTTTAATTTTCCTTATTCTCACTATTCCTATTAAAAGAGGAAAAGGCAAACATGTTGGGAAACACAAAAAATGGGGGGAAAAAACCTACCCAAATCCAAACAAAACCCCTAGTGTATTAGTTATATATTGCTATGTAGTAAATTATACAAAACTTAATGGCTTAAAACTGCATACATTTAGTATCTCACAGTTTCATGTTCAAAGCCAGCAACACAGCATCTTCAAATCTGTCTTTCCCTCTCTTTCTCTCTCTGTTTTCTGCTTCCATTTTAATATCTTCTTCTCTTACTCTGACCCTCCTGACTCCATTTTATGTGGACCTTTGCGATTACATTGGACCCACCCAGATAATACAGGGTAATTTCCCTATGCCAACATCCTTAATTTAATCTGCAAAATCCCGTTTGCCAAATAAGGTTCTTGGGGTTAGGATATGAACATTATTGGAAACCATTATTTAACCCACCATATTCTTGGATTTACGAGTTCACATGTTACTGCAGCATTGTTTAGTATATGCTTGAGTAATACAGAAGCCACAGGAGCTTAACACCAAAACCTCACTGTGCGTTAACTATACAGGAATAAGTATACTTACATTAGCTATTTAGTAAGTTCAGTCAGCCTCAACTTTTCTTTGTCCTTATAAGGTTGCAAATTACAGAACTTGCTTATGAAAGATATGTATGAAATGACAAAACTGAAAATTATCTATCACTCTCAGTTTTCTGGTTTCTAGGGTTACTAGGCAAAGCAAACACCAGAATGACACCAAAACATAATTTTTCCTATTTGGGTGTTTTTATATCATATATTGACTTATTATATAACTGCATATGCAGGAATTATAAAATAACTTGGATGTTATGTAAATTATCTGAAAAGAGTAGAAATGTCTGTCTAATGTCTATTTAATAACAGCAACAACCACGTTTTGTTTATCAGGTTGTTTCCTATCTGGGCAGAAGACTTTTTAATCTTTGGATAATATCATATGCTTGGCACCTCATTATAAATGACTTTTAGCTGTATTATTATTTTATGTGCTGTCTGGTTCAAATCGGTGGTGGTAAGTAACAAGAGGAGCCAGGCAAAGGGTTCGAGGTAAGCTTTAATGCTCTCAGGCGAGGTTCTGCAGTTTGCAAGGGAGTGAGGCTGGGGAAGTGAGGCTGGGGAAGTCGTGCACACGGTGCATACAAACAGGTATTTATAGGGGAGGGCTGTTGTTGGGTCTTTTTGCCCATATATGGTATGGAATTGAGCAGGGTTCAGTTACCGGTTTCCGTCTTCCGGGAAGGGAAGGGGGGAGGGGTGGAGTTAACACAATGGAGGCTCCGTCGCCACTTTGTTGCAGTTTTCTGGTCCTCCCGATACCGCTGGCCCAACATGTGCTACTAGGTGGAATCTTATGATATGGAAACTCTCATTAAATGGGAAGGGAAGGGGGGAGGGGTGGAGTTAACACAATGGAGGCTCCGTCGCCACTTTGTTGCAGTTTTCTGGTCCTCCTGATACCGCTGGCCCAACATGTGCTACTAGGTGGAATCTTATGATATGGAAACTCTCATTAAAAAAATCTTTTTTCTTTTTATTGTGGATAGGTGTGTTTTAGATACAAGCAGATTAAGACAGATGATTAGGATATATGCAGCAAGACTGCAAATGAAATTTTGAGGATTTAGGCATTATCTCATATATGAGAGGAAGCTAATGGGTATGAAGCTGCCCCCTCATTTTTTATTATTTCACCTCCAGAAGATTATGTACTTAACCATTGATTTATTAATTAACTCATCTAGTTATCCTTTCAACATTCCTTCAGTATCCATTAGGATAATTTTGTAGTTCACTTATAAGGATATAGGCTTTGGAGACAGACTGACATCTAAGTTTCAATTCCAGGTATATGGTTGGGCAGACATGACCTCTCTGACACTTAGTTATGTCATAAGCATGATAATAATGTCTGCACTTTATTATTGTAAAAATTAGAGATAATACACATCAAATACTTGATATGTTATATGTATTCAACAAATGATAATAGAAACTACAGTTATTTGCCAGAAACTAGGATGCAAAGATGGAAACCACATAATGCCTCCTTTCAAATAACTAGAAAGGGAGCAAATAACCACAGTGCAGAATAGAATTATGAACAAGCTATGGATAATGGAGAAGAGAATGAATAATCATAAAGGATTCATATGATAAGTGACATTTGAGATGGTTTAGTAGGAGTAAATGGTTGGTCTGAGAAAGGAGACATTTTAATTAGGAACAATATGCGTAGTTACAGGAAGTATGGAGGAGCAGGGAGAATAAAAGAATCCTCAAGTAATTCAGTATATCTAGAGCACAGAGCTTTTCAAAACTCTCCCTTTTTTCACCATCCTGCTTTTTTCAAGATTCCAGTGTAGCACCATCTGTTTGATCAATCTTTTCCTAATATATATTCATATTCCCCAGAAAACTTACCCACTCCTTCTCTTATGCTCCTACTGTACTGAATATATATATGCCAAACACGTAGTCTCTTCTACTTTTGTCATCTTTTGTTTGTTTTTCTTTCCTTTCCACTAGGTTGTAAATTTCACAAATTCGGTGACCATGACTTATTCATAATTATATTTCTGCCATTTAAAAGAATAAATATTAAGTAATTATAATAAAGTTTTCTTAAGTGAATGAATAAATTGTAGGACAATGGCAGAAGACTAGAAGAAGTCTGAGTGGGTTTGCTAAGCAAAAGATTTTAGATTTTTTTCCTGTTGGTAACAGAAAGACATGGTCAGGGAGGAGGATGGGAATTGAAGAACCAAGAAAATAAATTGTAGGGTACGATAATGGTCCAAGACAGGAGCTCATGGAGAGTGATGGAGATTGAAGGGAATAGAAATATTCAAGATATGTTTATGACTTAGCATGGATAAATCATGAGCATTGTTTGGTAATGGACATAATTTAAATTCCTACTAGAGGAGAATATTTGGGAAAATGTCCCATTTTGAGCAGGCTAAGTTTGAAGTTTCTGTAGAACACCTGTCAAAAAAGTAGTTCTACATATTTTATTGAAAGTCAGGAGAGTATCTAGTGTTGGAGAGAGAAATCTGTGAATATAGATGAGATTAAACTGTAAAGATGGTTGAGATACCAAAGTAAAGTATGCAGACTGAGAAGAGAAGGGAGTCAAGAAAAGAACCACGAGGAAGATCATCATTTAAGGGATGACAGGATGCAACAGAGCAAGAAGAGCAGATTTGTGAAAAAAGATCAGAAAGAGAAGAAAACTGGGAGGATTTTGTGTAATTGAAGCTAAGAGAATTTTAGGAAGGTGAGTATCACTAAACAAAAATGGAAAGAAATAAAGTTATATGAATTTTGATCAGTATCTTCTGAAATTAGCAACTAAGAAGTTTGTGGTGGACTTATTGTCACATTTTTTGTAGTTGTACAGAAGAAGCCAGATTAAAATGAGTTAATAGACAGTTTTTCAGAAAAAGAGTGTTGTGAGTACAGACTCTTCTTTCTAGAATACTCTGACCTGAAGGATGAAGATAGGGCAGTTATTAAAATATCAGGCAGGGTCAAATGTGGATCTTTCTAGTATATGGGCATCTTGACCATAAGGAAAAAGGGCAGCAGAGAACAAGTGATTGAAAATGCAAGATAAATATGGGATTATTGATGGAGCACGTTTTATGAGGCAATGGGGCAAGGTAAGTAGAGAGGATGGTGACAAAGCTCTGAACTTCTCACCCACCTGAAGGAGAGGGGAAGAGAACTGGACAGTCAACACTGGTTATGTAGTGGTCATAATGTGATGATTCTGTCTGTGATTGTTTATGGCATTTCTTTGGAGATATGGCTTATTTTTTCAGGAAATATTTATTAAGGATGTGCAGTGTGACTAGCACTGAAATAGCTGCTTTCCTATTTGCACCATTATTTAATGTGAAGCTAACAGTGAGCCTGGGAGTCCAATGTGGGCATAACCTTTTTGAAGAAAAGACCTCAGAATTTCTTCAAATTAAACCATCTAGGGCTGCTTCCTGGCCTGTGTGTAGCTGGCCCTTCTCCCGACCTTAGAAAATGATGCACCCAGTGTGATTTGCGTATGTGTTGACGTGGTGGTGGTGGAGGGTTACGTAGAATGTTCATGTTTTGTAGCTTTAGGTCACAATAATTGTTTCTGCTTTAGGGATTTAGATTTATCAGCTCTGGAAGCTGAAAGTGTCAGCTTTATTAGGCTAGTACTAGAAAGCCGATTCATACTGACTAGGTGTGTTATAAAACATAGACATCTACAATGAGTGATGTACACACCATAAAGATGAAGGCCAAGACTTCTTATTCCAGGATCATAATTCTTCCCAAGAGGTCATGGTCATTTTCAAATCAGATTTAGTTTGAGCATAAAATCAGAAAGTTCTAATCAAAACCACACTGCGATACCATCTCACCCCAGTTAGGATGGCTAAAATCCAAAAGACGCTGAACAATAAATGCTGGCGAGGTTGTGGAGAAAAAGGAACTCTCATACATTGTTGGTGGGAATGCAAAATGGTGCAACTCCTATGGAAAATGGTATGGAGGTTCCTCAAACAGTTGCAGATAGATCTACCATATGACCCAGCTATCCCACTGCTGGGAATATATCCAAAGGAATGGAAATCATCAAGTCGAAGGTATACCTGTTCCCCAATGTTCATTGCAGCACTCTTCACAATAGCCAAGAGCTGGAATCAGCCCAAATGTCCATCATCGGATGAGTGGATACGGAAAATGTGGTATATCTACACAATGGAATACTACTCAGCTATAAAAACGAATGAAATACTGCCATTTGCAACAACATGGATGGACCTTGAAAGAATAATATTAAGTGAAACGAGTCAGGCAGAGAAAAAGAAATACCACATGTTCTCACTTATTTGTGGGAGCTAAAAATAAATAAATAAATTCACACACATACATACATACACACACACACACACACACACACACACACACACAAATCAAAAAACCGGGGTGGGGGGGAGAGGAAGATATAACAACTGCAATTTTTTTGAAGTACTTACAACAAGCAAATGGAAAGGACATGCTTGGGAGGGAGGGGGGAGAGGGAGGAGGGAGGGAGGTTTCAGTGATGGGACATAATAATCAACTACATTGTATAGTGACAAAATAAAAATTAAAAAAAAAAAAAAGAAAGTTCTAGCCTATTTGGGAAATTTCATTATGATCATTTTTGAACAGTGGGAAACATTTATAAATTTTCTCATTCTGTTATTTTGAAAGGAACTAAATACAAGCCATTAGATGAGAATCTTGTTTCCTAAATACTGTCTGGTTACTAAATTCTTCTCATTCCAACTCTTACTTTTCAACGGTCTATGTAAGGTAAAGAATTTATATTAGTTTATTGAGCCTTACCCTACCATATTTATTTAAGTAGTGATTATTCTATAGGCCTGTTTTAATATCAACAAAGAATTCTCTGTTTCTATTGACCTTTGCTCTTTCAACATTTCTCCTCTGTTGCTTTGCCCCTTTGTACTCAGCAGGCATACTCATCTATTTACTATCTTTAAATCTATTGGCCTCATTCCTTTTGCAGAACTAAATATTTAACTAAATATTTAACTGTCAGGGAAGAAAAATTTTCTCTCCCTATTTAGGTTCAATGGTTTGGGCTCCTAGATTAACCTGACAAAAAACAGATTAGCAAATGAAAAAAAAAAAAAACCCAAAGTTTATTCATATGCATTTGGGAACAAGCAAAAGAAGTGGCTTACTAATTAAAGTTAGGGGCTTACATACCTAACTTAAAAGGGGAAAGGTAAGGGAGAAAAAAAGCTTCTATAGGAAGAACACATGGGTTTCTTTAGAAAAGTCAAATGGATTCTTAGGGGAACAAGTGGGAAATAAGGGAATTTGTGATAATATTTGTTTATGCAGGTGCAAGTGGTCTTTTCCCATCTTCTTTATGGACATAATATTTCTCCAGAGAAAGGATTTATAATAGTTGAATTCTTTTAGGAGTTTCTGCTATTAGCCAGAAAGGGGAAATTCAGAAAAAGACTCTTCACAGTGGATCCCCACATTCCAGATACTCTGAATCCCATCATTTCCCCCATCTGAAACCCTCTAGAAGTACCACAAATAAGGAGCTATTGTTTGATTGCCTCATTTTCCTTTGAACTTGTCTTCCAGTCCTGGGAATACATGAGTCCAGTTAAACAGTTGTGTGTCAGTTCAGAAAGTGGTGGTGTAGGTTAGAATAAGGCACCCACTAAAGTTAGGACTTTATATTGTGTGGGCAATCAGTCATTTATTGAGCGGCATTTCTATGGAAACAAAAGAAAAGTACAGATTAATAGTTGGAACAGACTATGAACCCAGTGTTTTTTGTTTGTTTTCTTTTGTTCTTGAGGCCAGAGTGCAGCCAGTTGAGAAGATTTCTAGATGTTGGGCTCAAAATGTCTTTAGATGGTGCAATGAGGATGGTAGTGGTTGCAATCATGGTTATTTCCTGGACCCAAGCATGAAAAATGCAGATGTTCTGGTAAACTTTCTGAGTGGCCCACACTGTGGTGGTGATAAATCCTTTGAAATGTATCAAGTTGCCCAGCTTCATCTTCCAGAACTTCCCAGTGATGCCAAGTCAGTAGGAGGGTGGGAGAAAAATTGGAAATGCTAATTACTGACAAAATGCACACTAGATTTCAGGGTCCATTTTAGAAAGAGATGAAAGTAAGTCAAGAAACAGAACTAGAATCTGATAACCCACAAGGGTGAGTTATAGTTTTCCATTGAAACACAAAATTTCTCTCTTCAATCACCCCCATTTTGATCAAAGATAAATTAAAGTAATTAAAGTAAGATCACTCTTGTTTACAAAATAAGTCTAGTTTCATGACTTGAAAATTTACCTAAATGGAGCAAGAATGATAATTGACCACACAGGCTTTTTAAAGTTTGATTTGCTGGAACTTTTATAAGGAATTTCAGATTGGACTTTAAAAACTCTTTTGAAGTTAAGAAGCCAAACCGAAAATTCACCATCAGACTTCCTTTGTAGTACCACAGATTAGGTGAATTCCTCTCTTTTTGAAGTCCCTCAATGGCCTTAAGTTTCCTGGCTCTACCAGGAAATGACTCAACTGTAATGCTGGAACCCTATAACCCAGGTATCAAGGCAGTTTTTCCAAGAGGTCTTTGTGAGCACTGACTCCACAAATTCATCCTGTTCCTTAAAACTGTCTGGTTATATCTGGTTCTGTGCACATCACTCTCGAATGTGACATTCCAAGTCAAAGTGTTGATGATATAACCAGTGTTTTCAATTATGTTCTGTGCCATGGTTTGAATGTATCCTCCAAATTCATGTATTAGAAACTTAATCCCCAATAGAGTGGTACTGGGAGGTGGGCCCTAACTGAAGGTGTTTGGATCATGAGGACATCACTCTCTTGAATAGACTAATTCAATTATTGCAGGAGTTGCTCTTTTGCCTTCTGCTATAAGATGATGTACTAAGAAGGCCCTCACAAGATGTTGGCCTCTTGACCTTGGACTTTCCCAGACTCCAGAACTGTGAGGAAATAAATTTCTGTTCTTTATAAAATACCCAGTCTCATATATTCTGTCATAGCAGTAAGAAATGGACTAAAATATCCTGTTAAATCTTATTGAACTTATGCAAATAACTGTATTGCCACAAAAATCAAAATACTCAATAAGAGTTTTCAAATTCTAGGGGATCAGGTAAAGAAAAGTAAATTAATGCTTTATTTTTGTTTAAAGATATAATCTACTAAATTTTTGTGATTTCTCGCTAGTTTAAGAGAAAAGAGAAAGGGGTTCCTTATATTCAGAAAATAGAACACTAAGGAACCAGCAATATTCCAAAGCAAGAATCATAAAGGAAATCATAATCATTCTTCATCAGTTCATTCAGTCTCTTATAATTAGTTCTTGTCTGCTTGATCTTGGATTAGCAGTTTTATGAATTTATTGGCATCTTTGTTAGTTCTGGAAATCCTTACTCAGTTCAGTGGTATGATGTGAAAGTTATTTAAATAATGTCATCAGAAGACTTTAACTCAGAGTACCTGTCATAGTCTATTCCATGGTTCTCTGAGACAGTCCCTTTTGTTGAAGATGAAGCAATTTGGCCTGTACCTGATTGCAAGAGCTTTTAGGAAATCATCTGAGTAGAACAATAACTGTTTGTGAATGACAAAAGGCATAAAATGTCCATGGTAAAGGATCTGATCAGAATTTATTATAATGTAATTGATAAGGACTTCTTTGTTTCTGTGACATACATTTTGAAGATAATAACTGGAATCTTGACTGATAACATTATACCAGGACATATCATGCATAACAAGGACATTGTCAAATTGCTATTAACGTTATATAATTCCTGAAATACTTTTATTAGTAACATGTACTCACATAGATATAACCTAGGAAAGTTACACATCTTTTTCATTTGATGATGCTTCCCATGAAATTTAGCATATCAAATAAACCTAATTAGTTTAACATCTCTCTTTTTGCAAGGTGAGAGAACAAATCCAGGGGCCCTCTCAGAAATCTCAAAGTCTGTTTGAGGTCAAGAAGACTTCATTTAGAATTTGATTTTGGGAAGTTGTCAAAAATGTCCAAAGATTAGACACTTGATTGAATAGGATTAAAAATCACTATGAAACAATACTTATTTATTCAACCAAAATGACAATAAAGATTTTAAAAGTAAATATAGGACATAACATAATTGTAAAAATAAAAAAGAATCTTAGCTCTTTTAACATTGGGAGGACGTGGCTCTCTTAGGTGACGAGGATATGATAAAGACAACATAAAAACAAGCCAAAGAAAAATCTGTTACAATCTCTTATGAAGAGCAGACTAATAATCTAAGAAAACTTTGTTCTTTTAACAGAAGAAGAAAGCCAAACTTTCATTTTGCATCAGTATGTTATTGCTATTAAAGCTCATTTTACAGCCTTATAGTAAATCCATTAATCTTAGCCAGCTTGACCACATGAGATGAGTCTGTCTCTCTCCTTTTCTCTCTCTCTCTCTCTCTCTATTTTTTTTTTTTTACCTGCCAATCTTTTACAACTTTCTATATCCACTCAGGTTTTTATCTTTCACTTTCCTCTTTCTCATTCTGAAACAACCTTTAAATAACCTCTAAGCAATTTCTTTAGGACAGATTGCTCTCTTTTTTCTTTAACAAAAACATATCCTACATTTTTTGAATACTTTGCATACAGAGTTTTTCCTCATGCTTTTTATTCCTAGTAGCTTAATTTATATATATTTATTACAATTCTTAACCTTTAGTAACCTTAATTTCCAGAGAAAATGATGAAGTAGACAATTGTGGACTGACTGTCCTAAGGCAGTATTCTGTAGTGGACTAGCAAATTTATAAATATACCATTTCATAATTTCCGGAGGCATATGCTTCCTTATAGTACAATTTTTCAATATGGCAAAAAGAATACATTTATTAAAAAGACTCAAATATCTTTAGTTTGTTTGTAAAAATAAGAGGACAAAAGTAGAAATACTTAAACATGTTTAGTAATTGCTGTAGTTTGAATGTGTTCCCCCGAAATTCATGTGTTGGAAACTTAATACCCGTGAGAAGAGGGCTCAGAGGAGCCTGACTGAGGAAGCTGAGGCCTAGGGCAATTACTATTCAAGTTTTTCTTTCTAGTAAGTACAGGACAGTCCTTTCTGCAATATCTTGGCTTATGTCAGGGAGACTTCCAACTAATGTGGTAATCAAAAGATTTCTATGTTCTGGGGCTTCTGGATTTAGAGCTGTGTGCCTTTGGAATATGTGTATCAATCATTTGACAAAGGCTTTGGGATGTATTCTCTCCTTATGAATACATAGTTACCCTTTAGCCCAATTAACCTGCAGAAAAAAGGCTTCGAAAATAGCTCCCATCAGGCCCTGAATATCAGCCTCCAAAAAGGCCAGCTTCTGATTATTTACAGGAGGGCCTAAAAGAGGGTCTGGCCATTTGTTATGTTAGTGATGAGGATTTTTTTTTTAGGGGGCCATCTGGCTTGTTGCACCACTACAGAATTACTGTGGGTGGGAGGGTTTATGATTGGTGTAGATTTTAATTTTTGTTGTATATCTGAGTTCTGCTATTTAGTTTTGTCAAGGGACTCTTTTAGGCTAACCGTGAGACTTTTGTCCTTTCAATTTGATTGTTCCATACACAAAAAAAGGACATTTGTTTAGTGTAAGAGCTCTCTAAAAATTCTTTTTAAATATTAGTATTAAAGTTTTTCCAAATCAAACGATTTGTCGTCTGGCCATTGATGATTTAGGATCTCCAAAGACAGATCTTTCTATACCTGTTCCAAAATGTGACACAAAACCAATAAGATTTTTTATTGCTTAACCATGGATACAGGTGGCATCCCCAAAATGAGTGCAAAAATGCAGCTCCATGATCCAAAGTCACTCCTGAAGATAGCTAGAGAAAAAGAGACAGAGATTTAGAGGAACTCCCTGAAAACTGGCAATGGTCGGTTGGCTACCTCTGAGAACAGATCTGACAATCTGTGCCCTACTACAGGCAGAAAACCAGGAAGAGAACATTCACTAAATTTAAGCTGAGATTTCAAGACATGAGACAAGACAAACAGGACACAATTGTTATCCCTCTGAGGGAAAAGACCTATAACAAGTGTACTCAAACTGAAGTCACAATACCCAAAGAAGTATTTTCTATAAATGTTTTCTCCTGCTAATATAAATCTTGGAAAGAAAAAACATGGACAGGCTCATACTGCCCTGACTCACCTAGACACCAAGCAGAGATCAGGTAGTCTGACTGGTAAGGGAATTTACCTTTGCTGGCTTGGTCAGAGGTACTGATATCTCAGCTGCAGACTCTGGAGTGGTCAAGAAGACCCAATCATCTCCTCTTCATTGCCAAGCTGTTGGAAAGGAAAAACTTTTCTTTTCGTTTTTTTACCGACTTAGGTTCATGGTTTGGGGGCCTGCAGATTAAACTGACAAAAGACAGATTAGCAAGAGAAATAAAAAAACAAAGTTTATTTTTATGCATATTAGCACACAAAAGATGTGATTCACTAAATGTTTAAATTTAAGGGTTAATATACCTAAGTTAAAAAGGAAAAGGAAGGGGGAAGGAAAGCTTTCCATGGGAAGAACACATGGTTTCTTTGAGAAATACAAATGGATTCTTGGGAGAACAAATGGGAGATAAGAAAGTTCGTTATAATGTTTGTTTACGCAGGTGTGAGTGGTCTTTTTCCATCTTCTTCATGGACATGAAACTCAACTAGAGAGGGGATTCATGATAGTTGAATTCTTTTGGGAGTTTCTGCTATTAGGCAAAAAAAAAAAAAAGGGAATTGAAAAAGACTCTTCACAGAGGTATATTTTGGAGGTATGTATGCTTCACCCTAATCCTTTTACAGCTCTTATCCACCTTAGCTTCCAGGTTTGCGCTGCTACCTAATGTAAGACATAATTCCTGAAAGGCTCAGAACTAATGACAGTGATGCCTGGTGTATTAAATATAGCATATATTATGTATTTTTTAAACCACCGGGTAGTTGAACTAGTTAGGTTTTTTATTTTTATCTATTTATTTTTAAATCATTATGTGCTATAGGAAATACCTGAAAGAAATTAGAAACCCTGGCTTACATTTTACCTTCTCACAAAGCTGTGTGATCTTGAGTCTCTTCTTTCAAACTTTTTTTTTCCTTATGCAAAATGAGAATAATAATAACTTTCCAGCACTGAGGAGATTTAATGAGATAAAAAGATGAAAGAGATTGTCAGACTGCTTGGTGCATTGCAGGTATTCTGTAAATTTCAGTTGAACCTAAATCTAGTTGAACCCAACTTCTCATGATGGCAACAGACTAATCCACTTAAACTTTCCCCTTGTTTCCATTCAATCCTTGTTTTATCTTTTAACATAGTTTTAATCACAGCAGAGATGCAATAGTGTGTTCTCCTTTTTTCACTGAACATTATCTGGTATGTCTTTACACTACATTAGCACCAGGTTGTCCCTCTTAAGGTCACTATGCTATGTTGTCACTAAAAATCAGTGAAGTGGAATCACACAGTCATTTGCAAGTGCTAGATATTTGTTTGGCAAGGTGGAAGCTTACACTTTTAGATCATAAATTAATGGCTAAGTTAATCTTCCTTTTTTAATTAAGAAAAGTCAACCAAGCATAAATGTTGATTAAACAGATATGGTACCAAAAGCAGCATATAGATAATATATGTTACACAGATTACTTAGCCTGCATCTCTCCATGAAGAGTAGAGACGGAATCAAGGTGATTATCTGAAATATAGGCATAAAATCTAACAAAATGACTTTTACCACAAATAACCACATCTGTGATTTTTTCACATGAATTATCTGTTTAATTGCTTCAGTAATTGACTTAGCTCTGGAATTTTATCTAAACCCTCTTTGTTTTGGCCATTGAAACTTTTTTTTTTTCCTTCACTATTTAAAACATATAAATATTGAGAAGATAAATGAGACTGACTACTACCCTTTTTATAGGCGGTACGGAGAATAAAGGCAAAATACAAAAGTAAAATCTTAAACAGTTCATGTTATTTTGGGTGGAAATTTTCCTGTTACTTTTGATCAATGTTTCTTAGTCTTGGGAAAAACCTTAGGGAACTAGCTTCCTAAATTATTTCTATGGGGTGTAAATTCACCTTCTGTTTCTCCAAATAAGTTATTTATTTTTAGAGAAAAATCAATGTTGAAGTTGAGACTTTATCAGGTTAAGAAGCTTAAATCCAGTGATAAAAATGCTCACTCTCTTTCCTACTCTTTATCTGTTTGAGTTCAGGTATCTGTGAACCTCTAGAGGAAATCTTTGCTTCTTTTCCCCCCTCACCTTCCTACTGGTCTTACAGTCAAAGAGGTAAGGGGTATGATGCTTATTGTCTAAATGCCAAACATAAATTGAATCGTTTAATGAGTTCAGACCTAAAGGAAAGGAATAGAAAGAAAGGAGGCATATCGTTTTTCTCAAAGAACAAAATAAGTCCCCCATTCATTTAGTATTCTGCTGCGTTTGGCATGTACTCTCTTCCTGCTCTTGCTTTTGTTGTTTATGTTCAAACATCTAAATGCATTTATCAGATTGCTTTTAGAGACTGCCTGTGAGGATAGGGATTTGCATTCACTTTCAAAGATCACAGCATCTTGTTATAGAAAACATTCACACTGCTACAAAAAGCAGCAGTTTATACTTAAAATACACAAGTGTCACTTGAAATCTAAGCTCTTGAATAAGAAGGAGGACATCTGGTCACACTCCTTATGCTCCGTTTCCTCCCACAGTCTGAAAAATTGCATAAAAATTTCTCAGCAAGTAACCAAACAACTATGAAGTATAATAAAAACTTGCTAATTTACCCTCCATTGATTAAAAACCATTAAAAAAGTCCTTAAAGTACTGAAGTTTAGAGTCACAATTATGTAACATCAACTTAGAAGAGTTCAGAAGGTATAAGAGTTAAGTGAACAACCTCTTCAGAGGACTTTTGTAAAATTTCAAAGAAAATGAAATAGTATACAATATTATAAGGAGTTTATGGTTCTGACTTGTTCATTACTCTCGAGTAGACTTCTCTCCACCAAACCAGTCACAATCAGTTCATATTAATAAGAGATTTTATTGTACACTCACATTTCTGTCAGAGATGCTATTTTCCCAGATACTCATGTGACTTGATTATTTTTCTTTAAATTTCCATTCAAATATCACCTAGATAAAACAGATTTCCCACTGTCTCCAGGGCACAGTCTAGCTCTCACCCTGCCTTGTTATTTTTTTCTCCGTAGCTCTCACCAGCCACTCGACATACTGTATATTTATTTGTTTGTCTCTAGCTTTCCACTAGAACGTAAACTTTATGAGAGCAGGGAATTTACTGTCTTTGTAATTCTTTTTCCCAGTGCCTGTAAAGGGTGCACAATAAATAGTTGTAGAGTGAAGGAACAAATAGTATTTGCTTAACTCAGATGCAAAAAATTGACTATGGAAAAGACATATTGATAAATAACTAGTAGAATGTTAACACAATCAGAAAAAGGACCTTTCTTTTCATTTGGATGTCTCATATCTATTTGTTGTTTTTTTTGGGGGGGAGGGGGAGCTGTGCTTGAAATGTAGGCATTCAGCCAAGAGGCTGCATGCTGACTAATGAGAAAGAGATACACATTTAGCCCAGCCATATTCATACATTCTATATTCATTTTTCTCTAGTGACATTTTAATATATTTTGGTGAAGATATTCCCAAGATAATGAAGATATGTTGAGTGAGCACAGAAAGTGATGAGTCTTTTTTTCCATTATCAAGGACAAATACAGGTGTGTGAAATATGCAGAGCACTGGAAGTATGGAAAGAAAATGAGAGAATCCGAAGTAATGAAAAGAAATTAAAACTCTCCAGTAATTGAAAGAAAGGCCAAACTGAAAACATAAATCTGTAGACTCAGCAAGGATTTACACTGAGTGGACCAATGGCTTTCATGATGTGATTCATTTTGAAAAAATGTCATTTCCATTGCCAAGTAGAGTTCATGGCTTAGTGAAAATTTCATCTTCAGTCTAATCACATGAGCCAAAATTTGGCCTTATATCTTCTGATATGAGAAATGAATTATTTCTAGCTTATTTGTAAGCTCCTAAGCATAATATCAAGGAGAGGCAGTCACAGCTAAGGTGAGATCTTGGTATATTTGCATTAGACCTTATGCTATACACTGAAATTTTCTTGTAACATTACATTAAGTAGCATAAAGATCATTTAATTCAACAGTGCTTTGGACTCTGTCCAAATGACCAAGAAAGACATCAACTCACTTGTAACAGTCTTGATGGTCAGATCAAAGGGTATGTGATAATGAGTTATTTTCACTACACAGAGACTCATAGAACATTAAGGCAGGGAAGAATCTGGACAGGTCATCTAAAGCAGGGCCAAGTCTGAATCAACCCAGATAGATATCACTGGGTTTGGGGGACAGGTTTTAAAGAACAACTATTACTGATCAGTGTTTTTGAAATTGATCATGATGCAGTGAATTGAATTAGAACATTTCCTCTAATACTGCTTAGACAATAACAAAATTAGGGCAAGTAGTTTGCATAGTTTGTGCCCAAGGGTACTGATGATTAAAATTAATCCAGCTATTTTATTGAGAGGATGAAGAATCTAACTGGATGGTGGGTTAGGCAGTAGTAGCTAATACTAATAAAACTCACATAGTGTAGGTTAGCCTGCATTTGCAGGTCTGCTATATATTGGGCTCCATATATTATACACTAAAATTTTATTTCAGTCTGTTTCCAAAAATTCAGGGACTAGGTTATTTAATTCAGTCACTGAGTTGATGTCCAGTTCTTCTGACTGGAGTTAAGTGGATATTTATAGAAGTAGAGGAGCAAAAATGGAAGCCAGAGAGTAAGTGTAAAAGGAGATGCACAGGTCTGCATCATGTCAGTTGTCAAGCTGAGACTTAGATCAGGAGTGGGACTGCTTAGTATCATTCTAGATGACCACAGCTACTTAGATGCTCTTCTGTTGAAAATTGTCTACTTGGTCATCTGGGGGAAAGAACTAAAATTCACCAAGTTGAGTTGGCAGGCTTTTCAAAACTCAGCAGGTGAAGTTATCATACTTAAGAGGAATATGTATTTAAATTTAACAAGATTGTTATAAGTCATGTCACCTCCTGATGAGATCCTCTATACACGTGTCTTTTTGCAAGTTTCTTGATTACTTTTCTAGGTTTATCCAGGCTTTATTTGTTTGTTTGTTTATGGAAAATGACAGATACAAATTGACGTAGGAAGATGCCACTTGTTTTAAGCTATAGCCAGTATTTCCATTTGCTCTAGTCTGTATTCTCCCAAATTGGTCAACTTCCAAAAGTAATCTTAGAGCATGAAAAAAATAAATAATGATCTGAAATACAATACATATTTGAAAAGCTTATTCTTTTATCTTATCAAGTGGTGCAACTTTTGCCAAGATATATAGGATGAGTTTTCTCATATGATATTTAATCAGTATAATATTTTTCTTGTTTGAGATAACATTAATTTAATTATACTGTTTATCGGAATGAAATATACAGAATACAGAATACAGGACAAATTATAATTAGGTCTCTGTGAACTTCCAACATAGTTTTCTCTAACAGTCACATATGAAAAGGAAAAAAAAAAGCAACATAAAGGCTTGTTTTCCTGAAACACCATCTGTTATTTTTGTTTGAATTAAGCTCAGTACTCCAAAGGTTATGGATACTATGCAGTAATTAGCACCATTATGGTAAATGTTGTTATGTCTCTGTATTGGACTTCCACAATTATACAACTATGAAACTCCATAATGATCTCTTTTATCAGAGGTATGACTAAATTTCTTACTTGCTCTATGATATGGACAATGCAATATTGCACTGTCATTTTGCTTACTCTGAAATGCAAATAAAATAGATCTTTTTGCATATTTCCCAGGTAATTGTTGTATTCTTCATACCACTTATACAGAGACTTTGAAGAAAGTGGTCATAAAATTGTTGTCAAATATCTATAAATTCTATTGATTTCTCTACCTGAGGGAAATTAGTTTTTTCTTAATTATAAGACAATGAGATTCCCTTCCCCAAAGGGAGGCCAACAAATTTCCAGTACTTTTATATACCGTATGAATATCAATAAATTCTTTGTACATCATTTTTCCCCCTGTAAAGCAAGACTAAAATACTCTTTTGGAACAGTTGTGCAGAAATATTTAATTGCATGGCATGTGGTTACAGATATTTTATATAGAGGCTATATCTGTCTTTTAACTTACAATTAAGATGACAGATTTAGGATTCATGTTTCTCAAGCATCGCTCTTGTGATATTAAAAAAAAAAATTACACTTGAAACAAACCAAAAAAGAAAACTAAATGGTGTTTATACAAAGCTATTCAAACTAGGGCTCTCACCCGGGCTATAAATTCCAGTAGAGAGTCTTTGAAAATTCGCAAGACTCTAAAGAGTACAGCTGTGGTCTGGCCATGAACTTCTTCAGAGTCAGTGCTGTGTCATTGGGTGCTTTGGTCAGTGTCAGGGATTGCCACCTCGTTAATTCATCTAATGGTAATAATGATAACAACATTAAGTGCACATTCAGTATGTACTGTGTGTTTTGCATAAATAAACTCACTCAATTATGACAGCAAACTCCTTATGATAAGTGCCATTATTATTTCCATTTCACAGGGGAGGAAATTGAAGTAAGATAGTCTGTAGTCCTGGGGAAGGAGGTGGCAAATTTAAACCTAGGCAATCTGGCCTCAGGGTAAGGCTGTGCTCCTAACTCCCCAAGAAGGCAGTCAGCAGCTGAGCCTTGCAAACTTCATAAAGGAAGGCCAGAGCATAAGCGAGGGCTCAGACTCTATAAAACTAGCAAGCCTTTAAATAGTACTTGTATTATAGCAAGCATCTTGTATATATCAACTCATTTAATCTAAGAAATAGGAACTCTTTTTATCTTTATTTTACAATTGTGGAAATTGAGACACCAAGAAATTAAATAATTTGCCTACCACTACTGTAGTGATAGAATTGGGCTTTGAACTCAGTCTAACTCTAGAGTTCATGTTCTTTGCCTTTATGAAATATTGTGTAATACTTTGAAAACTTATCAACTTAACTGATTTACAGGCAGACTCAGGTTATGGTAGCCAAGTTTAGGAGAAGGAGGAGAAAACATGAAATGTCTTTTAAAAGTTAAAATTCAGTAAAAAGGAGAGAAATATATCCCATACTTATCAAGAACAGTAATAAATGGTCACTCTACAATTTAGTCTCTATTTATGCTCTCATTTTAGTTAGTACTTGTTATGGGTTAGATTGTGTCTCCCCTGCCCCACAAAATTTATATGTTAAAGTTTTAACCACCATTACCTCAGAATACAGGATGACCTTATATGGAAATAGGGTCTTTACAGAGGTCATCAAGTTAAAGTGATGGGCCCTAATTGAGTGTGACTGGTGTACTTACAAAAGAGGAAATACGGACACAGACAGGCATAGAGTGCAGGCAGTGTGCAGGTGCATAGGGAGAAGAAGGTCATCTACAAGCCAAAGAGAGAGGCTTGGATCAGATCTTTCCGTCACAGCCTTCAGAAGGAACCAACCTTCTACTTAGGCGTCTAGCTTCCACAACTCTGAGACAATAAGTGTCTGTTCTTTAAGCTACCCAGTTTGTAGTACTTTGTTATGGCAGCCCAAGCAATCTAGGAGAGTCTGGACAACCAGCCTTTCGTATACAGAGACTGGAGAGTTCCAGCAACTCAGACAGCATCTCCAAGTCTCTCTCATTCCTTTTCTGTCTGACAGGCTACATCTCTCATTCTTCTGTTTTTCTTGCAGACAGTCTTTCTTTACTTTTTCACTCATGAGACTACACCAGAGTGGACAGGCCCCCACAAACTAACCAATGCTTACCAAAAAGTTTAAATCTTGATTCCAAATTCACAGGAGACAGAATATAATAGGCCTGATTGAGGTCAAGTGTCTATTGCTATTTCAGTCAGCTGTGGAGGCAGGGCCACATAGGGCAGACATGGCTGCTAGGAGCAGCTTTCTAACTGCATGCCTTGTGACTTGTTGGCCTCCATAATCAGACAGCCAATTCGTTGTAATAAATCTCTCTCTCTCATCTCCTATTGGTTCTGTTTCTCTGGAGAGCCCTGATTAACATAATGGGAACATGTTAAGTAATCTCAGTCTAAGTTTCTGCTGTGTAACATATCAAATGCTTACCCATTATAATTTGGCCAAATTGAAACTAGCACATTGTAGGCTTTCAGAACATTTTATTTGGAAAAAAGGTGAAGTACTAGAGTTACAACTTTCCACGATCAGGCACCATTTCAGAACAGAAACCTTTGTTCAAGTCTGGTCATTCTATATTGAAAGTGGACTATATTAGAACTTTCAAACTGATGAACGGACTACCACAAAAAGTTAATGGTTAAATGGCAAAGGAGGGCAGGGCAGGGACTGGGAACCTGCCTTGAGGGCCTCGCTGGAAGCGGTGCCGCCTGCATCCTCCTGAAGTGGGCATAGTGCAGCCACCAGGGGCCATTGTGTGGCACCCGTCCCACAGAGATGAGTCCATTCACCAGTGTGAAGCTGGTCCGAGAGTTGAGTGAAAGGGAGGCTGATGTTGTGGTGGCTTCTGAGGCCTCCTGGCCCTCGGTGTACGAGGACAGTGCCTGGGTCTTCCTGGGAGGGTTTCCTTATGAAATGATGGAAGGAGGTATCCTCTGTGTAGGGGGAGATTGTTAACATGAATCTCGTGAGGGACAGCAAGATAGGGAAGTCTAAAGGATTCAGTTTTATCTGCTGTGAAGACCAGAGGAGTACAGTTGTGGCGGTTGACAATTTTAATGGAATCAAGATGAAGGGAAGTACTACCCAAGTCGGTCACATTTCTAACTATCACCCTCTTGAGACTCAAGGTATTGAAGATGCCACCGGAGAGCTCCGGGAGATGGGCCATGGGGCTCAGACCCCTCCACCCAGTTCATCTGAAGGCTCCAGTGACGAGGCACTTTCACGACAGCGCAAACACGAAAAACAGAAAAGACATAGACCAAAGAGAAGATTGCTGCACGAGTCAAAGACGAGGAGGGACAGGAGGAGCAGCCTTTGTCCATGTCAGCTGGAGACCACATTCAAAAGAAGGACTCCCAAGGCGCCAATAGATGTACCAAGGTGAAGCTGGAGTCTGGTGAAGGGTAGAAGCCCTAACCAAGTTGCCCTGGGGACAGGACAGCTGCTACAGGTGACAGTTTCCTGCAGGGCAGACAGGGACCTAGAGAGGGGCATGAGGAAACAGAACCTGGGTTCTGAGCCCAGCCCGTGAGCAGAGGCAGGAGGAAGAAAGAGGAGAGTAGGGATAGGGACAGAGATTAAAGCTCAGACACATTTTAGCTCATCCAAAGACAGCCACACAAATTCTCCAATCCCAGTGACCACAGGCCACACAGGCTGCAGCCTGCTCAAATCCTCATGTTTTGAAATTAAATGTGATATTTAAAATGCTATGGGATGGAACTTGTTGTTTTATAATTTCTATAAAGAAGAATCTGGGGCAGAATTTCTTTACAATTTGAAATCTGTTTTTCCCACAACTATTCAAAAATTTACAGTAGTTGAGATTACATTACAGGATTTATATGGCTCCTTTTGTAAAATCTGAAATTTTGATGCCTAAGATTTTATGAGTAGTGTCCTGTGGTAGGTCACCCTGTAGTCATTCCCCTCCCATAGTATCCTGCTTAAATATTACCATTTTCTGTGTATCAGGATGTGTAAAAGGTTAGAAGCACTGGACTGCATGACCTCTACAGTCTGTTTTCTCTGAAATTTTGATGCCTAAGATTTTATGAGTAGTGTCCTGTGGTAGGTCACCCTGTAGTCATTCCCCTCCCATAGTATCCTGCTTATCAGGATGTGTATCAGGATGTGTAAAAGGTTAGAAGCACTGGACTGCATGACCTCTACAGTCTGTTTTAGTTCTAAGCTTCTTAGACCATCATGGGAGAAATTCAGCCAGCCTAGTGGGGACTTAATGCTATCATATAGTTTAAGTAAGCACTAAAAAATATTTAGGCTCTTGCTCTTATTTTATGTATCAATAGTAACGAAACGTTTTTTTTCTTTTTCCACTGTAACTTCAGCTTATGATAAAGTCAAGGGCAAAGGATATTCTTAAGGAAAGTAGTATCAGTTGAAGTATATGACTAATCATGGTGGATTAAAAAGAGTATCTCTGGTAACTCATTCTTTCTATTCTCTAGTTTATGTATGTCTATATCTACCAACCAACCTACATAGTGATACACACACACACACACACACAAAACCTAAGAAAGGATGATATTTTATTCTCTCTCACAAGAAGTTGTTTTATGTGCTAGGGATCTTGGGATATGTAGAGTGATATAGCATAATGGGAAATGCAAATTGTTTCTTGGATTCTGTTAGTATTTGATGTTTGATTGATGAGCATTTCATTCCCATGTGCAATTTCACATTCTGCATATAGACAGAACTGCATATATGAATTTACAAAGGTTGCTGCTTAGGATGAAAACCTTAAGCTAACCTTTTGAAAATTGCCTGTCCATAAGAAAAGGAAATAAAATGAAATTCTAATATCTTGAATGATTTTGAATATATTGTGACTTTGGTCCCATCATTCTTTATACAGGAAATCTATTTGGCCTAATTTTTTTTTTTTAAAAAACTTCCCAAAACTCTACTAATTTTGTTCTGGTATACACAAAAGTTACCATTATTGTAAACAGTGACAGTATTGCTACTTAGCACTTACTGATCAATGAAAACTTCTATTGTAGGCATTTACTATGGATTTTAAAAATCTTTCCTTTTTAATGGTAATTTGTTAAAAAATTAACTAAGAATAGAAAAAAGTTTTAGTCCAGTTATAAGAATTTAATCGTTTTCATTTCTCCACATTTACTTTCGGTCTTTGTCCACGTGTATGCATCTATTGCATAGTCGCAGGTCCTTCACTTATCCATTTATTTGTATATTCAATCATTCAAGAAGTATTCTTAGATTTTTTGCTGTTGTTGGCCAGTACAGGAATTGAACCCTGGACCTTAGTGTTATCAGCACCATGCTCTAACCAACTGAGCTATATTAAGATTAAGATGCTACTAAGCGTCAGGTGCTGCAATATAGTTAGACTTACAAAAATGAATATGACATTGCCTGACCAAAGGAGGTCATAAGATAGTGAAAGAGATGCACATGTAACAATTAAATTAGAAGTATATAAAAGGTAACAGAGGAGAGTCAATGGAGCAAATTAGGTGAGGGATTCTGATAGAATTGTGGAATCTAGGGGAGAAGTAAGTGCATAGTTCAATGTGAGCAGGAGGACAGCAATGAGAAATGAGGCTGGTGAGAAGAGGAGAGGTGTAAGAAAGTTTTTGTATGCCGTACAAATTTTTTGAGGTCCTCTTTGAAAGAGACAATGATTATAAAGAAAAGTGACAAGATGAGAAATATATTTTTGAAAGAGCACAAGGTGGTGGGAAGGTGGAGGATGAACTAGGCTGGGGAGGAACTTTAAGCAGAAAGATGAGTAGGAAGGCAATTTCAGTCATTAAAGGAAGAGATCATGAGGGCCTGAACTAAGGCAGCTTGGTGCAGTAGATAGAGAAGAACTCAAGATTCCAACAGGTATTTACAAGATGATTTTAGGGGGAAGGAGAAGACTCCCAAATTTCTGACTATGGAATGTAAGAAGGGGAAAGTATATGTGATTTTTTTTTTTTCCAGTGGGAAGGGAAGGGGGAGAGGAGTGAGAGGGAGGAAGTGGGACAATGGAGGGTGGTGGCAGAGAGGTTGCCTTTTGTTGAAGTCAAGCAAAATAACAGGTTGACAGTGGCACAGAATTGAACAATAAGGAGATTACTGGTAACCAGAGTGTGAGCAGTTCATAAGAAAGGTGAGAAAGAACACCAGATAGCACTGCGAGGTGAGCAAGCAGAAACAGCAACTTCAAGTGTGGTCTTTTGCTTATTTTATATAATAACATACACCTTTCCAAAATTTTAATAGCTATGCAATATGCCACATAGTGAATATACCTTTATTTAGCAACGTCTAGAATTATTTTTCCCTTAAAATAGTAGTGCATTGAGCATATTTGTGCAATATGTTTATTTTGTTTATTTGTTTGTTTCTTTGTTTTAAAAAACAGTTTTAAGTCTTTAATTGTGGAATAATACACTATGGGTAGGAACTTATAAAATACATGTTGAACTTCATTTTTTTTAAACAGATATGCACATTTATTTGTTTAAGTAACAAATACATAAACTGAATAACAGATGAATAACAAAATATTCTGTAAAAAGTAGAGCTTCAAATTTTCACAAAAACTGGAGATGTAATACTTATTAAAATTTACATATTTCATTTTATAATCTCTAAAGTTATTTGAAATAGCTCTCTTAAGTCTTCCAAAAGCATGCAAATATCAAATTAATTTCAACAGAGGAAGAAGAATAAATTTTTCAAAAGCAAATTAATTTCTAAGCAAATCAACAAGTCCCTTTAAAAAGAAATCAAGAACAGAAGTTAGATATCTAAGGTTACCAATGTATATTGCATGAAAAATCAATAAAACAGAGTATAAACACAAAGGCACTTCAAAAAGTTCGTGGAAAAATAGAATTAAAAGATAATGGAAATTTTTCCATGAATATTTATTTGTTTAATTTTTTCCCCCCAAAGACTCAAGGTCATAGAAAATTTGTTCTCTGACCATAATAATAGAAGGAAATTTAGAAAACTTACAAATATATGGAAGATAGCACTCTCCTAAATAAACAATGGGTAAAAAGAAAAATCACAGGGAAGTTATAGAGTACTTTGAGATAAAGATCAAACTGCAAAATATCAAAATTTATAGGATGCAGGGCTAATGCAGTGCTTAGAGGAAAATTTATACTTGCAAACACCTGTGTTAAAAATAAGAAAAATCTCAATTCAGTAATGTAAACTTCCACCTTAAGAAAATAGAAAAAGTAGAGCAGCTAAACCAAAAGCAAATATAAGTAGGAAATAAAAAAGATTACAACAGAAATATCTGAAATGGGGAATTAAAAAACAATAGAGAAAATTTTTAAAAAGCAGAAGTTGATTCTTTAAAAAAATCAACAAAATTTTCAAACCTTTATTTAGACTGACCAACAAAAAAGAGAGGAGTGAAATTACTGAAATCAGAAATAAAAATAGGGGCATTCTTATGTTGTCACTATGGCTTTTTGTGGCGGTAAGATTCAGTTTCTTTTTCTCATTTGCATTTTTCTTCTTCCAGTGGGTTTCGTTCTTTCTTGTGTATTTGTGGTAGTGATCATTGTTTTTTGGATTCCAGATGCAGACTTCCTTGAGGATTTCTTGTAGGGCTGGTCTTGTGGTGGTAAATTCCCACAGTTTCTGTTTGTCTGGAAAATACACTATTTTTCCCTCATTTCTGAAGGATAGCCTTGCTGAATATAGTATTCTTGGCTGGCAGATTTTTCCTTTAGTATTTTGAATATATCATCCCGTTTTTTTCTGTCTTGTAGAATTTCTGTTGAGAAGTCTGTTGTTAGTCTGATATGGGCTCCCTTTATAGGGGACTGATGCTTTCCTCTTGCTTCTTTTAAGATTCTCTTTGTCTTTGAGCTTTGCCAGTTTGACTGTAATGTGTCCTTGAAAGGATCTTTTTGGGTTGACTCTGTTTGGGGATCTTTGATCCTCCTGGATCTGAAGGCCCATATCTCTCCCTATACCTGGAAACTTTTCTGTTATTATTTTGTTGAATAGGTTTTCCATGCCTCTTCCTTTCTCCTCCCCTTCTGGAATGTCCACAATTCAAATGTTTGCATGCTTAAGGTTGTCTACTAGCTTTCTTAGATTTTCTTTATTCTTTAAAATTATTTTTTTCCTTTTTTTTTTTTCAGTCTACTGGGGTCATTTTGAAAAGACTGTCTTCAAGATCAGAAATTCTTTTGTCTGCTTCTTCTAGCCTGCTGCTGAAACTTTCAGTCTTGTTTTTTTATTTTATTGAGTGAATCCTTCAGTTACATGAATTTTATTACATTCTTTTTTAGGGTATTAATCTCTTTGTAAATTTCCTCCTTCATATCCTGAATTTTTTTTTCTCATATTATTATGTTGCCTAAATAAGTCTTCTCATATCTCAGTGAGTTTACTTAAGATTATTGCTTGGGGGCCGACCTCATGGCACTCTCGGGAGAGTGCAGCGCTGGGAGCGCAGTGGCGCTCCCGCCGCGGGTTTGGATCCTATATAGGGATGGCTGGTGCGCTCACTGGCTGAGTGCGGTGCAGACGACACCAAGCCAAGGGTTGCAATCCCTTTACTGGTCACAAAAAAAAAGACAAAAAAAAAAAAAAAAGAAAAGATTATTGCTTAGAATTCCTTTTAGGTCATTTTAAGGGTTTCCTACTATATAGGATCTGATATTAGAGAATCACTGTATTCTTTTGGTGGTGTCATATTTTCTTGGGTTTTTGAATTTCTAGTATTTCTACATTGATGTTTGGTCATCTGGTTAAACATTTGCTTTTTCTATTACTCTGGAACGGGCTTTGAGGAGAGAGGTATCGTCTTTTTTTTCTGTTCTCTGCTGGTGACTCCTTGTGTCAGTGCAGCCAAATGTCTGGCAGACTGCCTTCATGGTGGCTGTGGCTACTGCTGTGCTGTTGAGGTACTTTTTTGGCAGCTGTGGCTGTGGTGTGGCTGTGATGGTACACTGCATGGACATTGTGTTTTTTAGGCATGCTGTCTTGTCTGCTTTTGTGGGGGGGGTGCTGTGGCCCTAGACTCCTTGCCTAGGACCCTGGGCATGTTCTGTTGCCTGCTTTGGTGGGGGCGGGGGGGCTGTGGCTCTCAGCTCCTTGTCCAGTACCCCAGGCATGCTCTCTTGCCTGCTTCTGGGCAGAAAGGGCTGCAACCCATGGCTCCTTGCCTAGGACCTTGGGTGTGCTCTCTTGCCTGTTTCTGGGTAGAGGGGGCTGTGGCCCATGGCTCCTTGCCTAGCTGTATATGTTTATTTTGAGGCTGTTTTTTGTATTACTTCCTTAGGATAAATTCGCAGGAACTGGATCATTAGGTAGAAAAATATGAGTATTTTTTGCTTTTTGTTTTTTTCAAGCCCTTTATCATCATTTGTACATATAATATAATGGAATGGTTTAGTCTTAAAGAATTTGGTGTGAAATATAATGACAGAATTCTGAATTGAAACTCATAGCCTTGGTGGATATGACTGGATATACTATTCATTTTGTCTGAGGTTAATTGTTTTTATCTAATACCATCTGTTTGAAATGAAGGTGGTTCTAGAATTAGTGAGATGCCCCACAAAAGTTAATGTCTTGAATTCATAATACTATTGCTTGGGTGGTACACTTGTTTTTCTTGTTATGTAGAATTCTGATAGAAGAAAGCAAAATACTCATTTTTATTAAACTTTGGAAAAGTTGAATTTTATTCTTAATTCTGTTAGGTGAAAGTGAAATTGTGTCATTTGAAACTTTATCTGTAAAGTCCTTGGTAGCTTCCTAGTTGAGCTGCCTCTGATTGGAAGAGCAAACGGGTTATATTTTGATGCTTCGCATTTATATGGAGGAGTCCTTTATTGCCTAAAATGTGGGACATTAAATAACAATAGTTTCTAAACTGAAGATAAGCCGTAAGTTAAGTAACAGTATCTGTTAACAAAGATGACCGCTTTATAAAAATACATAATTTTGGGTGAATCTATTATGTAAAATGAAATACTTTGTACTAAAATAATTAAGTTACCTTGTCAGGCCTAATGTGATTTTACTGTCTTTTTTCCCCTAGTGTTTTTCCGTTTCAGTTTGTACAAGAGGAGGAAGACACGTGATATGCATTTGGCTCATATGTCTGACTATAGCTCCACAGGGAAGACTTGGTACAGCTGAAGCTATTGCTTTTTAGAGACCTTTTATTTTAAGCAGTTGCCTTAACAGCCTTCATCTTGTTACATCACATGAGATATATCTCTGCAATAGGAGGAGAGAAAGGTATGACTGAGCGATAGTTTTTGAGTAAAACTTAAAACTGTGAAACCAAAAACAGAGACAGATATTTCTGAAGTTATATTTTTATAATATGAGTATGTGAGAGAGACACAATTTTCTTATCCTTGTTTTAAGACATTCCTCTAATCCCCAGTATTTTTTCTTTTGCTTCATTCACATAGTCAAACTCTTTGCCATAGACTGTTGCATTTTGGTTTAATAGTATGAGCCCTTATCCAGAAGGCATCTCAAAGTACTCATCGACAAAAATAGATTTCAGGGCTGAACATTCTGGAAGACAATTCAGTGCTTCCTTTCTTTTCATGGCCCATATGCAAATAAAGAGCCTTAATTCATCAGTTCTTAGTGTTGTATTAGGAATAAATTATGCTTGTTTATCTAATTGTGCTTAACCAGAGTACTAGGCTAGAGTCTAACCACAGCTTTATTTGTAAGATGTGGCAAGATGTGGCTTTTAGCCTATAATTCCCAGGTCAGCTGGGAACATAGCTGATGAGAGTGTCAACACATTTCAGGATTCTTAGTGCCTCTGAGTTTAGAAATTCACAGGTTTTCTAAAAGCAACTGTAGCATAATGAAATGACACATAGCATTCCAAGCTGCATTTACATAATTGCAGTGGATATGATTAAAACAAATTATATTAATTGCTTGTTTTACCTCTAATGGCTGATTGGCAAAATTTACTAGTTGCTTTGGTATGTTCAAGAAATGATCCAAATTACCTTTCATTTCAGTTAAGGAACTAGTCAGAGAAACAACTTCTCTCTTAAGTGACCATATCCTTGGTCTTCTAAACTGAAATCTAAATGGAGCTGCAATATATATTTTGATGCTTTGCATCATTTGATTTCTTTACTCTTTAACTGAAAGCCAGTCTTCTACCATAAATACATAGAAGATAAAAAATATATTGAGCTGAGGAGTTTGCTCTGCCTAGTTGGTGAGGACTTCACATTTTCCCCTATAACCCTAAGTTTTAAAAGAATAACATATAATAGATGTAATAATGGAAACCAATAATGTAATAATGGAAACCAGTAATGGAAACCAATAGATGTAATAATGGGAAAATCTGGACTATAACTCTGAGAAGATATTGATAATGACTAATAACCCAACACAAAGGCTCAGCAATATTTCAAGGTTGTGGCCCTTCTTTGGTGGCTTTGTCAGTTCAATGAGATGAATTTAGAAGAAGGTAGGCCTAGGGAATCTTCTTCTGACAGGGCTTGCCTTTGGGGTCTGCTTGAAGTAATGTTTGCTAGTAGGAATCTTGAGTAACTGGATAAGTTTTATAATGACATTTCATATATAAACTCTGAGAGTTTGATATGTTTAAATAAGCATGCACATAGATTGATTTGTATAGGAAGCTGAGTTGGAGGAATAAGCACAGAGCAGAAATAGATTTAGATGCGGTATATTTATATTTTTTAAGTAGTTACTTTTCAGAAGTATTCTGTTTCATTTGATTTAATATCTAATAAGTAATATTAAGAACAAAGATTTTATACATTTAAAGTCTGCAACTGAATATTTTCATAGCAATAACATTGTTTTTGTCCTTACCAATTTTAGTAAGTAATGATTAGCAGACCACATGGTAATTATTGAGTGCCAATAGAAAAGACTTATGTTAAAATGCTAAGGAATTTATTTAGAAAGGGTTCCTACATTTTTTATCATAGTTTTCTTTCTGCAATGTATTTGACACATTTCTGGCATGTTTCTTTAGCTTCTTGTCAGATTTTTTTCAAACAAGATTTTTCAATATTTATGTTACCACTGATATAAGCAAAAGCAGACCATTGTTAACATTAAAATATTGAGACTTTAAAGGTGGAGGACATTATCTTTTCCTATTTTTGTTTATGATACAGTGCTTGTAATGTAATGTTCCTAAAATAGTAAGCACTGTTTTGGGAAAGAGTTTTTATAAGTCTAGTGATTAGCCAAGTAATTTCACAAAGGTAGTGCCATTTGAGCTAAGCTATTAAAAATATCAATACAACAGTTACTACCCATTATATTGACCAACCAGAGCTTATCCATTTTTATTCATTCTGATCTAGATATATACTTTCAGGATAAAGAGGGATTAGCTTCCTTTTCAATTGGTTATGAATGGAAGTCATCAATTTTTTACTGACTTTCATCTTAATGGTTTGAAGTAAAGAGTCAGATGCATGGCTTTTCAATTTCTTTTACTACTTTATTTTATTACCTGGTTATTTTAAGGTCAAAAGATTTCCATTTCCAAAATACATAATAGAAATAATAAAGCAGTAAAATTTGGACTTAGATAATATGGACATTTTTCTTAAAAGTGTCAACATGATTTACAAATTATTAAAAAGGCAGTAAAATTTGAACTTATGTAGCATAAACTTTACCTTAAACTGTCAGATAGATGATTTTAAAGTTATTTTATTAATCTGTCAATAATGATTATTTTTCTTATCAATAGAGAAAGTAAGTTAAACCTAGTTACATAAGAAATCATTTGAAATGGAAATACTGGATGTTCGTTTATTAATTTGTTTTCATTTGCTGCAAGTCTATATTTCTGCTTTGTTTATCTAGGGTCAAGCCTATATAATCAAATAGCTGAAAGAAAGGTGAGGTTTTCTAGTTGAATCAAACTCCAAAGCATCATTTTGACATAAATTATGTGGAGAATTGGCTAATGGTGGTTTATTTCAAAGGCTGTCTGTGGGAGATAATTGCATCAATTTTCTGTTTAGCTAGAGTCATTCTGACCATTATGTCTTCTGTTGAATTTCTTTTTAAGGTAGGATTCCAAAAAATCCCTGAAAAATCTAAAATAGTGTTCCTCATATAGGTAAGTCAGCATCTTCACAGAACCTCTGTCATAATTCATTTGGAAAATAATACCTTTGCATGTCTAAAATAGTTTTTCATAAGAAGAATGTCCCAGAATAAAAAACAATTGGCCTGTCTCTTAAAGAAAATACTATTAAATAATAATGTGTTATGGGAATAGATAACATTTTCCTTATCTTTATGATTTTTTTCCAATATAAATTTTGGTCAGAGAAGTAGTTTCAAAATGGAATAGCATTAGAAATAATCAGCACAGAAATAGTTCTGTTAAGGACTGTTAAATGAAAAGGCACCAAATGAAGCACTTATCCATGCTTGCAAAACTATTTTCATCCCCAGGAGGCTTGTAACATTTAATGTTTCTAGAAAGCTAAAGCAGAAGTGGTGCTGGGGGTGTATTGTGATTTTTGCCGCATAATGTTCCCTAACAAACCCCTCAGAAAAGAATTGAAAAAAAATAATGATGATAGCATGTTCTATATTGTCACTATATTTTCTAATGTTTAATGCTAAGTATACATAAATAGTAACCAATTGCAATAATAACTACCTTACTAACACCTGTTGTCAAAGATCTTTGAAGAAAAATCTACACACAAGCTTTTCCCTTACAGAACAACAGGAATGGGTTCCTTAAATTGAAACAACTATTTTGAAATACCCTTGACCAGTCTATCCCAGTGGGAGAATACTTACATGGTAGGACTCTTTGGCAGAGTGCTTGAAACATTAGGACACAGAAAAAATAGTTTTGAAATGTTTTCTTGCTCAAAATACATTGGTTGCCAGGATAATCCTGGTGACCATTTTACATCCCATGCCTGGGCTGTTTAAAACACTGTGATAACAGGTTTCTAATTCCAGGTTGGGCAATTTTTAAATCCATGTGTCGGTAGTAAATGAGCTGATTATTAGAGTAGATAACTTCTGGGAGCTCCCCTTTCCTTTACTGACAATTCCTTTGTAAAGCAAATGCCAGTCCTTCAGGCCATTAATAAAGACTGGAGCACCCTTGTTCATTAGGCACGCAGCAGTAAAATGGGTAACATAGCTATGGAAATATATTTGCAATATGTTCTCTTTGCACAGTTTGCATACAAATACTGCAATCCCTATTTACCCAAATTAGCAATGTGCAGTGGAACACTCATAGTCTTTTGCAGGTTCCTGTGATCTTTAATTGGCACTCATTTCAGACAACAATTATCATATTAGATATTACCATCCCCATCTTTTGCAATTAACTTTCAATGTTATCATCACAGTACTTTTTAATATTTTGAAATTTCTTTAACTTTTACTTTCTGTTGAAGATCATTATTCACCCCAGGAGGATGCATCATGTTGGGGACTTTTAATTTCTCCTCTAAAAAGAATACTTCACTGGAAAAGGTCTCATCCCATCAGGAATAAGGCAAAACAAGCAGCTAGTTATCTTCTTTGGCTTAAGCAAAAGAAACTCAATGAAAGAAACAAACACATACTAATCTGGTGATGCCTTTAGAAAATGTACTACTGACATGAAAGCTTATCAGTAATAATTAACGCATATAGTACTTCCTATGTGCCCAGCACTGTTCTAAGAGCTATATCCATATTAACACAAAAGTTTTTGAGGTGGGTACTGTTATTATCCGTTTTTATTGACTGAGAGGCAAGAGGCAAGAGAGGTTAAATCACCCAACTAGAAGGCACTAGAGGTAGAATTTGGCCCCCAGGCATCTCAGCTTCAGCATTATTACTCAGTCATCATGTTTTATCACAGGCTTCATGCCATGAAGTCTTTTTTCCAGGCTTTTTATTATACTGTTTTGTCTAATTTGTCAATTTTAGGAGTAAACATTCATGTGAACTTTTATTTTTTGATCCTTCTTTAATGGGGATTTAAAAACATTTTTTTGAAAAAAATAATAAATAGTTGCAATTGCTATAAAATTCTCATGAACACCTACCTTGTGAGAAGTTGTTCCAAGCCTTCCTTTGTTTCTGGCCTGACTTTGTCTGAATCATCAGTCACAAAATCTGAATAAGGCTGATCTTATTATATTGCCATGTTCACTTCTCCAAATAACTGTTGTAGGACATGACCTATCATTCTTACGGATTCTATTGAATGATGAGCTCAGCTGCTTGTACAAATCATTTTATTTGCCTTCTCATTTAATACTGTTGATCAGCAAATCAGGGAGCAGTATTTTCTTTTGTGGTTTGGCTCAAAATTTTGCACTTGTAAAATGTGCTTTTATATCTTAGTCCATTATTTATTAAAAATAAAACCAATAAAAATTTGCCATGTTATCACTATTTTCTAAATTGGAATTATCTTCCAAATCAATAAATTATATATTATCATTTTCATTGACTTAAAATGTTTTTAAAAATTGACGTAAGAGAGACTGGCTGGATATAAAATTTAGCAAATGGTGAAGAGAAAAAAATGACCTTTCGAAAGTTAGATCAAATGCTGTTGAATTTTGACCTATTTGTGATGGCCTTGTCCACAGTCAATGACTAAATTGATCTATTTTTTGTTGATTTGAGGGTTTTTTTGGTCAACTTTAAAGATCAGTTTTTGCCTTATTGCTTAAGTTGTCATGTGGTTTATTTGATTTTGTCACTGAAAGATAAAGGGATGCTCATTTATCAATCAAGGACATGTCCCAGTTCAAAATAGATAAAAAGGATGTTAGATAATTCAGTTGAAGAAATCACTGATGTTGAGGAATATGATTTTTTACTATTTTGTTTAATGAGGTTGGCTATTATGTTTTCAAATTTTGTAGATAATACTTGATATGCTATTTGTTAAATGCGTCTTAGTATATGGTGATTTAGAGTCTATGCCAAGTCAGGCCAAGAGCCCTATACTTAGGGTTTATAACCTGGGACTGAAAAAGCAAGCATGATTTTAAAATGTAAGTTAAAATAATTAATATATGTGGAAAAGGACAGCAATAACTGCATTTTGTAGTGTCAAGGACCATTTGAGAGTGTTTAACAAAAGGTGTTAGAGGAAGTCACTCTGCCTTCTAGCTAGTCAGAGACAATTCATTGATGGGGTATATTTTCAAGAGCAGAGAGAAATGGCTGTTAGTAGACTTTGAGATAAGAAAGGCATTCTAGGTGTAGCCTATAATGCAGAGAAATACAGCTGTGGAATTCTAGCACTGGGGCCAAGTAAAATGTGGGCTTGACAAAAGACATAAATAGAAGTGGAGCTAAAAACTGAAGATTTACCTTAATTCTCAGAAAGAAAGTAATCTTTCAATGAAGCCAAAATTCCATGACAACCCTATTTGCACCTGGAAAAAATGTATAGAACATATAGGTTTAAATTGAAGTCTCACCTTGCAACAAATTAGTCATTATGTATATCCTAGAGCACTTTCTTAACGTGTGTCTGAAGTACCTGGAAAACACTCATTAAAATTTCAGTTATACTTGGTGATCGGCAGATCATTCCCTAGAACATTGTCTAAATTCTGCTGAGAGATGTAATTTGACTGGTAAATTAATGGTTTCTGGTGATCTTAATGTTAACACAACATTTGGAAGCATTTCTCATCAGGGGTGCAATATTGTGTTTCACAAGATGCATGAGACAAAGGCACTTAATGAATTTTGGCTGCACTGCACATATTGTGCACAATTCTGTTCAAACTGTTACAGGCTTCCTGCCAAGATACGTAGGAGAAATTGCGTAAAAGATTAGTAGAAGAAATGGTCTCATCCCCTGCTGTGTACCCTTGTGATTGGTTTGTCAACAGTTGGAGAAAATTTTGATATAGACAGTAAACAATTAGTGTCAGTTCAGAGGAAGGTTGGTCCCCTCAATAAGATTTATGAAAAGGGAAATAGCGACTCTAGTGTAATATTTTCTTCTTTGTGATAAGTGATAGTTTAAATAGGTAATAGCTGCTCCTAAATTCATTATTCATGTTCATTCACATTTTAAATAAATATTTCCTGCAATAAATTCCATTTGATATACTTCTAGAAAATGAGATGGCTGGATACATTGCAAGTTTAATACTCCATGTTTGTATATATGGCAAAATTTTCAAATTATTCATATCTTCATTAAATTTTAAATATGAATAAAAAACAATAAAGTTGTTGCCCATTAATAGTCTGTAAATGAAAAGTGGCAAAAGCTGTTATCCTACATGGTCTACTGCTTAGAGGACATACATATATAAATGTTATTCCTGAGTTGAAGAATCTCTGTATAATGGAAAAATAGGTTATCTATAATACTTTAAACATACACAACTTGAATAGTTTTATTAAATATTTTTTGCAAATACTTTAGCATGTTTTCTTTTCTGGTTGTCAACATTTTTTCTTGTATGTTATTTTGAAAATAGACAGCCTTACTTTATCAGTGTATAAATGTTTACATAGTAACAAAGCTTAACTTTTTTTGTTAAAATGTATTAGCCGACATTTATTGAATATTTGCTATATGCCAGAACTATTCAAAGTCCTTTACATATATTAACTCAGTTAAATTTCACAGAGACCCTATGAGGTATTTATTGTTATCAGCATCATTTTATGTAAGGGAAAGGTGAGTGTATTAGCCGACATTTATTGAATATTTGCTATATGCCAGAACTATTCAAAGTCCTTTACATATATTAACTCAGTTAAATCTCACAGAGACCCTATGAGGTATTTATTGTTATCAGCATCATTTTATGTAAGGGAAAGGTGAGAACTTTGTCCAACTCTCACAGTTGGACACTGGTGAAGTGAGGATTCAATCCTGGTGTCTTGACTACTGTGGCAGGCCTGTGAACCACTGCGTATACTATCTTTTTCAGAGTACCTGGGAATAAATGTTTATGGTTGGTAGAATTGAATTGTGAAATGTTTCAAAATTAGAGGATATTTTAGAGTGCATATGTTCTACTTTGAAAAACATAATAGCTGAACTAAGATTTGAAATAATTATTTACGGCCAATACTATTTTTTAACCTTTTTATCCATTTTTGAGTAGACAGTTCAGTAACGTTAAGTACATTCACATTATTGGGCAAGTATCACCACCATCCATCTCCAGAACTTGTGCAGCACCCCAACTGAAACTTAGTGTAACATTGTTCTACTCTCTCTTTGAATTTGTTGGTACTATTACAAGGTGCTTAAATGGTTTATATTTGTTTTAAATAGCCTAATATTTTAAGTATACTTACATTTTCAATTCTCATTTAGAGCCCCAAGTTAAAAGTTCAATTCAGTTTCTGTCTGGATTATCACAAATTTCCTATTAGTGAAGTCAGATTAATGAGACTTTATTAGGCTTTATTATTAATGAGACTATATATTTTTTAGGCTTTATTATTAATGAGACTATATATTTTTTAGACTTTATTATTAATGAGACTATATATTTTTATACTGAAATGTTACCTTCCTACCAGTATTGCTCATAGTTACTTTGTATTGATGATAGCCCTTGAGAAAAGGTGATTTTTGTCCTATGGCCTGTCTTGACCTTCAGAATTATACCATTAAGGCTGGTGAATACTTGCAAACCTATTTTGAGATTCTTTTCAATCCTCTTAGGCTTTTAGCTTACTAGCAAGCACAAGGATTACCTATCAAGAACCAAGCAACAGATGTTAGGGTTTCTGGCTGTTTTTCCCGGTTTGCCCCTGACCACTTCTTTTTACATTTTTGTTTTCAGGGGTGATGGGTGCTGGGAAATGGAGAACAGTGTTCAATTTGAGCCAAATAAAGCAATAAGTTTGGAAGTTACTATCTAGGACAATCTGAGAAAAACATCCTTATTCTATTTAAGAATATAATAATAAAGAATGGCAAACATCAGCCAAATTCATTTCCCACTGAGGAGAGCATCCTGATATAAATCCATGGAGTTTTGCTTGGATCCTGCACAAATAAATGTGAGATTAATAGGAAAAGTACCTGACAAGCACAAATACCAGTGTCTTGTCTTGGCTAAGCAAATGATCAGAAAACAATGATGAAGTGAGCCCAGGGTGTGAATAAATCCACCAGATATATATTTTTTTCCTTTTTGTCTTTTTTCGTGACCGGCAACGGATCGCAACCCTCAGTGTCGTGCCCGTACTGGACCAGGACCGGCAACGGGATCGCAACCCTCAACGTTGCTCCCGCACCTCGCTCAGCCAGTGAGCGTCCGGTCTGTACGTGGGATCTGAACCCTCGGCGGGAGCGCCGCCGCAACGCCGCTGCGCTCCCAAGCGGCGCACTGTAGCAGTGTGCCACCGCGCCAGCCCTCCACCAGATATTTTTGACGGACCATTTTTCTGGGCTTGGGCTTTCTCGGGGAATTCATTTAGTGGGATGTTTGCCATGTCCCACATGAAGCCAACATGTCCCTTAGTCTGGATACAATAACACATAATCCCAGATTTTTGCTGTGTAAGAAATTGTAACAGAAAATAAAATGAAATTTGATAATACTTTATGTAAGTATATGCTACCATATCTATAGAACATTCCTGGCAATAATGTTTCTTAGTGGAGAGAGAATACAGAAATAAAATTACTATGTAGGCTTAACATAGCATAATCTCTTTTCAAAGCTATGTTAGGCTACAAAGAGGGTGTTTGGATGGTTGAGATCTTCTAAAATGAACTCACCATCATTTGAATTGCCCACTATTTCTCTGTTGTTTTTCTTCTCAAAAAAGGAATGCTTCATGATGCCTGCATGTGCATGTGTGCAAACACATGAGTGTGTGTTGTGTGTGTATTGTGTGTGTATTCAGTGGGTGGGAAGGAGGCAGGATAGAAAGGATGAAAATTTGAAGAACCTACTAGCAGGAACCAAGTAAATAATTGGTTTATATCAGGATTCCAGGGGTATGTGAGTGAGTGTGTGGGTGTGTGTCTGTTGGTAGTGTTTGGGAAGTTGGCGATAGATATATTAGAATCAACTGTGAGACATTTTCCAACTATTCTTTGCTACTTTCTACCCCAGTTCTCTAAGAATCATAAACTAGAGTATTCGGGATTGGGAGTCTGTGTCATTTGCAAAAGCCCTTTTGGTGATTCTTGTACTTCCCAAAGCCCACCCCCACACACTCTTATACACTAACACATAGGCACTCACACATCCATTGAGAATCATTGTGTTGACTATACCATCTAAAAAGGAGAAAAAAAGAAAGGTTAGTCAGCAGCAGGTCTAGCCTTGTTACTTTGTTACACATTTGGGGAAACTGGGGCAAGTGGAACTAGGGATTCCTAGTATGTTTCTGCCAACATTCTGGGATATTAATGCCAAGAAACAGAGAAAGTGGCGCAAACTATAAAAAAAGAGAACAAACTGAAAATATACATGGAGCTAGTCTAGGAAGAATAGAAGGGCCCAGGACTGAGGGCATGACAACATAACCTGTGGATTTATCAACACAAAGTTAGATCCCAAGAAAATAAGTAAAAACTCAAGTTAACAAGTGTTTTAAGACAAATGTTGAATTATTTTGGTTTTAGGGATTTGATATTAGTAATTTATGTTAAAAAGTATTCAACTAAAATAGATCCCTATGATTCATTAGAGATGTATGCTTAGGGCCAGCAATTTGTCCTGGTTTGCCCAAGAATTTTCCAGTTTTAGCAACTGTCAAACTAAGGCTAGGGCTGGTGCTCACAGACCACTCCAGCCCACTCACAAACCCTTCACACGCAGGTCTATGAGCTAGGTAACCAGACAAAATGGTCCTTGGAGCCTTGGCTGAAGTAGGAATAGTCTTTATTCAGTACACACACATCTAATACCTAGGCAGTACAAAGAGAAACTCATAAACTCAACTGCTAGCAGCAAAGTCCAAAGAAAGACTGAGCTGGTGCCAACAGACTAAACATGCTCTATTTTTAGACATGAGCTCTGCTGGCCAGCTCTGCTTCACCAACTGAAGAACACACAATAACAATTAACTAGAAAGATACACTGGTGCTCATGTGCACTAACTCCACCCACACACAACTTGTTTACAAGAAATGTGCTGTTTGCAGACCTAAGCCAGGGAGCCTCACTAAATTATCCTATTTTCACCACAGAAATGAAAGTCCTGTGTCTCTGGAATTCATATAGTCTTGGGTAATCTACAATGGTTGTTCACTGTAAGTTCAAGACACATTATTTATGACCATAAATTTATGATCTTGTATTACTCATATTAATTATACGTTTCTACTGTTTTCATCTTCATCTGTAAGAAAAATAGTAAACAATGAAGTAAACTTTTCCTTTGAATTACAGAACTATAGTTTTGAAGCAGACAGTTTTGTTTTCAAAGGAAGGAGATAAAATGTTATTGAAAGCAGTTGCATTAATGCCTAAAGTGATATTTCCTAAATTGGCTGCCTGGCTGGTGACCAGATGTTCTAGGAATGCATCTTAATTGATTATAATAATGTTTATCTTCAAAATGCACATGGATGTATCTGGAAAATCTGTCTTTTGGACAGAGGTATTTTCTTTAAAGATAATTCTCTCTGATGGAAAGGAAGAGAGAACAGGTGTTAGTGTCATTGTTCTTAGCTAATTGATTGAGGACCGTTTCTTTTCTCTAATATAAGTGTTTTGCACTAAAATGTCCCTCTAAGCATTGCTTTAGCACCTTCTTATACATTTTGATATACTGCGTTTTCATTTTCATTCAATTTAAAACATGTTCTAATTTTCTTATTAACTTGCTCTTTGACGGTGGGATATTTAGAAGTATATTGTTTAATTTCCAAATTTTGGGGGAGGGGAGTTGCAGATATTTTTCTCTTATTGATGTTTAATTTTGTTATGATTAGAGAAGATACTTTGCATGACATCAGCTCTTTTATATTGGTTGAAGTTTGTTTTATGGCACCAATTACTGTCTGTCTTGCTGGATGACCTGTTTCCACTTGAAAAGAATGTTTAATCTGCTGTTGTTGGGTTGTCAGTTGATATTGTTATTGAGGTCTTCTAGATCCTTAATGATTTTCTGTCTACTCATTTTATCAATCACTGAGAGAGGTGTGTTGAAATCTACACCAGTAGTTGTGGATTTGTATATTTTTCTTTTTAGTTCTATCAGTTTTTTGCTTCATATATTTTGAAATGCTTTTGCTAGGTGAATACACAGTTGGGATTTTTATGTCATCTTGGTGAATATAACTCTTTATCATTATGTAATTTTCCTCTTCATTCCAGGTAATATTCCTAGTTCTAAAATCTATTTTGATGTTAATATAGCCACTCCAGCTTTATTTGATTTGTGTTTGTATGGTATGTTTTCCCCATCATTTTTCTTTTAACCTTTCTGTGTTTTTACATGTAAAGAGGGCTTTTTGTAAACAGCATATTTTGGGGTCTCTATTATTAAATTTGAGCATCTCTGTTGTGTTTAGGTCTTTTACCCTTAATGTAACTATGTATGTGGTTTGATTAAAATCTGCCCAACTTGCTAGTTGTTTTCTATTTGTTCTACCTGTTTTTCCTTTTTCTGCCTGCTTGTGAATTTGTATTATGATTCCATTTTAACTTGTCTATTGACTTATTCTTTATGCCTCTTATTAATTAAATTATTTTAGTGCTTCCCTAAGGTTTACAATATACATCTTTGATTAATCAAAGTCTACCTTTAAGTAATATTTACTACTTCATGAATAACTTCATGAAGCTTGCAATAGAATATAGTCATGTGTCACTTAACAAGGATACTTTCTGAGAAATACATTATTAGGTGATTTCATTGTTGTTTGAATATCATAGAGTGTGCTTACACAAACCTAGATGTTATAGCCTACTGCACACCTAGGCTGTATGGTATAGCCTATTGCTCCTAGGCTGCAAAACGGTACAGCATGTTATTATACTGAATGCTATAGGCAATTATAACATAAAGATAAGTATTTGTGTATCTAAACTTAGAAAAGTTACAGTGAAGCCACTTACCATGTATAAGCCACTTACCATGAGGGGAGCTTGCAGGACTGGAAAATGCTTTGGGTGAGTCAGTAAGTGGTGAGTGAATGTGAAGGCCTAGTAGTACATTACTGTACACTACTATAGATTTTATAAACAGACTACACTAAATTTATTTTTTATTAGCATATTCATGGTTACAAATCATACTTATTCTTTATGCCCCTTATACAACCTCCCCCTCCGCCTATCCCTTCCCTCTCCTCTTCCCTTCCCCATCCCCCTCCCCTCTAATGACCATAGATTTGTTCTCTCCATCTGATAGATTAACTTTTCCTCTGTTGGTTTGTTGCCTAGGTGATCTGTCTGGTACTGAGACAGGTGTGATCAATTCCTCACCTATTATTGTAAAGCAGATACTTCTGTTACTCTGGAGTGTGCTTAGTGGACAGAGAGGACTCCTTTTTTAAATTTATTTATTTATTTATTTTGGTCTCTGCTGGTGCCTCTCCTTGTTTCTGTGCAGTTGAGAGTGTGGCATGCCATCTGCTTGATGGCTGTGACTGCTGCTAGAGAGTAGCTGCTTTTGCGACAGCCATGGCAAGTCCAGTGGCTATGATGGGCTACCTGTGTGGAAATGGCGTTTTTGGTGTGCTCTTTACCTGGTTGTGGCTGGGTTCACTTTCCTTTGGCTCCAGCCTCAGGACCCTGGTGGGCCCAGGGCAGTGGTGGCAGCTTGCCTAGTTGCAGCTGGGCTTGGTTTCCCCCAGCTTCATCACTCAAGACCTCAGGTGGAACACTAAATTTATAAAAAAACCTTAGCTTACTGTAACCTTTTTACTTTCTAAACTTTAAAAATTTTAAAAATCTTTTGATGCTTTGTATAGCAGTGCAAAAAGTATTTTCTTTCTTTGTATCTATATTCTATAAGCTTTTCTCTATTTTAAAATTTTTAATTTTTTTTACCTTTGGAAACTTTTCTGTTAAAGACTTAGACATGAACACACACATTAGCTATGTCTACACAGGGTCAAGATCACCAATATCACTGTCTTCCACTTCCACATCTTGTCCCACTGGAATGTCTTCAGGAGTGGTAAGACCCATGATCTGTCATCTCTTGTGATGACAATGCCTTCCTCTGTAATACTTCCTGAAGTACCTGCCTGAGGCTGTTTAAAGTTAACTTTTTGTTTTTATTAATGAGTAGGAGTACACGCTAAAATAATGATAAAAAGTACACTATAGTTGATACATAAACCAGTAACATAGTCATTTATTATCATTATCAAGTATTATTTGCTGTATATAATTGTATGTGCTATGCTTATATATGATTGGAAGCACAAGTTTGTTTACACCAGACTCACCACAAAAATGTTCATGATATGTAACATTGTGGCAGCTATGACATTACCAGGCAACAGAAATTTTCAACACCACTATAATATTATGGGACCATCATTATATATGTGGTCTATTGTTGATCAAAATGTCATTATACAGTGCAAGACTACTCCCAATTTATCCCTCTCAATTTTCTTTTTCTTTCTTTTTTTTTTCTTTGCATTATTGCCATACATTTTTTCAGATCAGAAAATCATAGCCCTTAGGCCAAAATCAGTCATACCCATTTATTCGTGTATAGTTTATGACTGCTTTTATGCTGTAAGGGATAATTAAGTAAGTGCAACAGAAACCTTATGTCCCACGAAGGCAAATGTACTTACTCTCTGGTCCTTTAAAGAAAAAGTTTGCCAATCCCTGCTTTAGACAATCTGCTTTAGTGTAATTATGAAAAAAAGAATATCTTGTATTAAACTTTATTTTAACCTATAAGCAATCTTCACTTTTTTTTTCCTGTAAATCCAAGTTTCTGTCTTGTGTCATATTCTTCCTCACTGAAAAACTTTAACATTTCTCACAACACAGGTCTCTTGGTCATGAATTCTACCAGTTTTGTTTAATCTAAAAAGCCCCATATTATTTATACGGAGCTTTTTGAAAGTTAATTTTGATTAGCATATTTTTCTGGCTTTATGGTTACATTTTTTACACTTTATAGGCTGGCGTGCACAGTTTCTGTCAAGAATTCTGCTCTAATTCTTACTTTAGTTTCTTTGTATATATAATGTCTTTTTTTTCTTCTGGCTATCTTCAGTATATTTTTTTGTGTGTCTTTAGTATTGAGCTATTTGAATTTGGTATGCCTAGATGTGTTTTTATTTTTCTATGTCTATTTTTCTTCCTTTTAAAGAAATTTTATAAAATTATTTAATTAATTGAAACATAATGATTGTGCATATTTATGGGGTACAGAAATATATTTCAATACACGTGTATCATGTGTAGTGATGAAATCAGGGTAATTAGCAAATTCATCATCACAAAAATGTATAACTTCTTTGTGATGAGAGCATTTAAGCTCCTCTGTTTTAGCCAGTTGACAGCATATGATGAATTATTAATTATAGATGTCTAGCACTACTGTACACCAATAGAACTTATTTTTCTTATGTAGCTGTAATTTTGTGTCCATTAACCAACCTCTCACTATCCACCTTCCCCCTTCCCCTTTCTCACCTTTAGTAACAACAGTTCTACTCTACTTCTAAAAGTTCAGCTTATTATTATTAACTTTTTTTTTTCTTCTTAGCTTCCACATATGAGTGAGAACATGCACTATTTCTCTTTCTATGACTGGCTTATTTCACTTAACATAATTTTCTTTAAGCTCATCCATGCTGCTATGAATGGCAGAATTTTAAACTTTTTAATGGCTGAGTAGTATTTCATTGTGTATATATACCACATTTTCTTTATCCAGTCATCCACTGATGTACATTTAGGTTGGTTCCAACTGTTAGCTACTGTAAACAGAGCTAACAGTGATAAACATGGAAGTGCAGGTATCCCTTCAACATGATGATTTCCATTCCTTTGCGTATATACCCAGCAGTGGGATTTCTGGATTGTGTGATAGGCCTATCTGTAGTTAATTGGGAAACCTCCATTCTATTTTCCATAATGCCTGTACTAATTTACAGTCCCACTAACAGTGTTTAGGGTTCCTCTTTCTCTGCATCCTCACCAGCATTTGTTATTTTCTGTCTTCTTGATAATAGCCAGTCTATCTAGGGTGATATATCTCAATGTGGTTTTGATTTGCATTTTCCTGATGATTAGTAATTTCGAGCATTTTTTCATATACTTGTTGACCATTTGTATGTCTTCTTTTGAGAAATGTCTATTCAGCTTTTTTGCCCATTTTTATTGGGCAGATTATTATTATTTTTCTTTTTTTTACTGTTAAGTTGTTTGAGTTCCTTAAATATTTTGGATATAGTTTGCAAATATTTTCTCCCATTCTGCAGGTTGTCTTTTTACTCTTTTGATTATTTCCTTTGCTGTAAAGAAGGTTTTTAGCTTGATATAATCCCATTTGCTTGTTTATGCTTTTGTTGCCTATGCTGTTAAAGTCATTCAATAAAATCTTTGCCTAGTCCTACATATGAAGCGTTTCCCCTCTATTTTCTTCTAGGTGTTTTACAGATTCAGATCTTATATTTAAGTCTTTAGTCCATTTTGAGTTGATTTTGGTATATGGGAGATATATGGGTCTAGTTTCATTCTTCTACACATGGATATCCACTTTTTCTGACACCATTTGCTGAAAAGACTGTCCTTTTCCCAATGTATGTTCTTTACACCTTTGTCGAAAATTGGCTGGCTGTAAGTATATGGGTTGATTTCTGGGTTGTCTGTTCTGACCCATTGGTCCATGTGTGTTTTTATGCAGGGTACCATGCTGTTTTGGTTATACTACATAATGGTGTAGTCATAATACACCATTTTTTGTGGTATAATTTGAAGTCAGGTATTGTAATGCTCCTGGCTTTATTTATTTATTTTGCTCAGGATTTCTTTGGCTATTTGGGTTCTTTTGTTGTTCTATATGAATTGTGGATTTTTTTTTTCTATTTCTGTGAAGAATGTCATTAGTATTTTGGTAGGGATTGTATTGTTAATTCTTCCATCCTATGAGCATGGAATGTCTTTGCATCTTTGGATGTCCTCTTTAGTTTCTTTCAGCAGTGTTTTGTAGTTCTCCTTGTACAGATCTTTCATTTCCTTGGTTAAATTTATTCCTAGGTATTTTATTCTTTTGGTAGCTATTGTAAATGCACTTGCTTTCTTGATTTCTTTTTCTGCTTGGTGGTGGTTGTTGTATAAAAATGCTACTGATTTTTGCATATTGATTTTGAGTCCTACAAATTTACTGAATTGTTTATCACCTCCAGGAGATTTTTGGTACAGTTCTTTGGTTTTTCTGTTTATGGGATCATGTCATCTGAGAACAAGAATGATTTGACTTCTTTTTTTCCTATTTGGATGTCCTTTATTTCTTTCTCTTGTCAGATTGTTCTAGCTAATACTTGCAATACTATGTTGAATAGGAGGGGTAAGAGTGAGCATACTTGTCCTGTTCCTGTTCAGGATGATATTGGTGGTGAGTTTTTCATATATGGCTTTTATTGTGTTGAGATACTTTCCTTGTATACCTAATTTGTTGAGAGTCTTTATCATGAGGGGATGTTGAATTTTGTCAAATTCTTTTTCTGTGTCTGTGAGATAATCAGATGGTTTTTATCCTTGATTTTGTGATACGCATATCACATTTATTGATTTACATATGTTGAACCATTCTTGCATCACTGGAATGAATCCCACTTGATCATGGTGTATAATCTTTTTGATGTTCTGTTGTATTCTGTGTGCTAATATTCTGTTGAGGATTTTTGTGTCTGTGTTCATCGAGGATATTGGCCTGTAGCTTTCTTTTTATGTTGTGTTTTTGTCTGATTTTGGTAACAGAGTGATGCCAGGCTCATAGAATAAATTTGGTAGAATTGCCTCTGTTTCAAGTTTTTGGAATAGTTTGAAAAGTATTGGCTTAATTCTTCTTTAAAAGTTTGGTAGAAATTAGCAGTGAAGCCATCTGGTTCTGAGCTCTTTTCTTTGTTGGGAGACTGCTGATTACTGCCTCAATCTTGTTGCTTGTTACTGGTCTGTTCAGGTTTTCTATTTCTTTTTGGTTCAGCCTTGGTCATTTGTATGTGTTCAAACATTTATTCATTTCATCCAGGTTTTCAAATTTGTTGGCGTATAGTTGTTCATAATGATCTCTAATTACTTTTTGTATTTCTGTGGTATCAGTTGTAATGTCTTCTTTTTCATTTCTTATTTTTGTTATTTGGGTCTTCTCTCTTATTTATTTATTTATTTTTTTGACAGGCTGGCCAATGGCTTGTTTATTTTGTTTATCTTCCCCCACAATTAACTTTTTCTTTTGTTGATCTTTTGTATTGTCTTTTGATTCCTATTTCTTTTAATTCTGCTCTGATATTAATTATTTCTTTCCATCTACTAGTTTTGGGATTGGATTGTTCTTGTTTTTCTAGTTCTTTGAGGTGTAACATTAGTTTTTTTATTTGTAGTTTTTCTATACTTTTGATGTAAGTTATCACTTGTCTGAGTTCAGATGTAGGACTCCCTTAAGGATTTGTTGTAGGGCCAGACTTGTGAAGGTAAATTCCCCCAGTTTTTGTTGGTCTGGGGAAGATATTATCTGTCCTTCATTTCTGAAGGAAAGGTTTACTTAATACAGTATTTTTGGTTGGCAGGTTTTTTTTTCTTTTAGAACTTTGAATATGTCATCCCACTCTCTCCTGGCCTGTAGGGCTTCTGCTGAGAAGTCTATTGTTAGTCTGCTGAGGATTCCCTTACAGGTTCTTTGACACTTTTCTCTTGCTGTTGTTATAATTCTTTCTTTCCACTTGACTATAATGTGTCTCAGGGAAGTCCTTTTTGGGTTGAATCTGTTTGGTGGTCTTTGAGCTTCTTGGATCTGTAAGACCACATCTCTCCCAATTCTTGGGAAGTTTTTAGCTATTATTTAATTAAATAGGCTTTTAATGCATTTTCCATTTTCCTCCCCTTTCTGTGCACCCCTAATATGGCTGTTTGTATGCTTAAGATTAACAGAATGATCTTGTAAGTTTTCTTCATTTTTTTAAATTTCTTTTTTTAGTTCAACTGTTTTAATTAAAAAAAGCATGACTTTTAGTTCAGAAATTCTGGCATCTGTTTGTTCTAGCCTGCTGCTTATGCTCTTGGTTGAATTTTTTAATTGATGAATGAATTGTTCAGTTCTAGGATTTCTTTTCCTTTTTCATTGTCTTGTCTTTCTTTGTCGAATTTCTCATACGTGTCCTGGATTGTTTTTTTGACTTCATTGTAATTACTACTTTTTTGTTCATCATGTTGAGTTTCCTTAGTATTGCTGTTTGGGATTCCTCTTCAGGTGATTCATCAATTTCCTATTGTTTGGGGTCTGGTTGAAGAATTGCAGTCTTGTTTTGGGGGAGTCATGTTTCCCTATTTTTTTTTGCATGTTTCTCCTATCTCTGCATTGATGTCTGGGCATCTGGTGGTACAGTTGCTTCTTTTAATTTTAGGAGTAGTTTTTGAAGGGAGAGACTCTTTCCTGTAGAAATGTTCTATATTGACAATAGGGTTGAGCATTTTAAGTTTGGATCTGAGGGAGTGTGGTAGTGTAGGCTTTGTGCAATTTCTCCTACTGTATTCCATCTTGGACTTGTCTGTGGGTGCCTCTGTGGCCTAGGCAGTGGGGCCCTTGGCAGTTCCTTGTTGGGAGTGGGTGCTCTGTAGTTGGTCAGTGAGCAGGTGTACATTGGTGCTGCAGTTTCTGGAAACTCTGTAGAGGGCTATTGGATCAACCATTGAGCCTGGAGCAAGCTGCATGGATGCCACAAGACACACCAGCTCTCTAGAGGTGTGTTGCAGGGAGGAAAAGCTGCTACCAATCAGCTCTTGGTCTAGGAGTAGGTGTTCACAGCTGTTGCAGGGCCTGACAGCTCTGCAGGTGGCTGCCTTATGAGCTGCATGGATGCCACAAGACACACCAGCTCTCTAGAGGTGTGTTGCAGGGAGGAAAAGCTGCTACCAATCAGCTCTTGGTCCAGGAGTAGGTGTTCACAGCTGTTGCAGGGCCTGACAGCTCTGCAGGTGGCTGCCTTATGAGCTGCAGAGCCTGGTGCAAGCTTTCAAGGGTGCAGCCAAGATCAGCAGTTCTGTAGAGGCCTGCCTTGGAGTGTCAACGCCCCTGCCTCACCCACTGTTGGTCTGGGAGCAGGTATACACTGGTGCAAGAGACCCTGGCAGCTCTGAAGAGGACCACTGAATCAGTTGTGGAGCCTGTAGCAGACCTGCAAGGAAGCAGCAGGCCCTGACAGCTTTGTGGAGGGCTGCAGGATGAGGAGGAACCACTGCTGGGCTGGCTGTCAGTGTGGGCATCCACAGGCTCAGTGGGTCTATAGGTAGCAGGGTGGGTACATGTGGATGTGGGTAACAACTGATTACTGGTGGCTTCCCTGCCCAGCTGGTTTACCTGCCTACCCAGTGGGGAGGAGAGAGAGTGTCACGTGGGCTCAGATACCACGGTCTCAGTTCTGTTTAGCTCCAGGCAGCTGTGATTGTGGTTCTGCCATGCGAACATATGGAGGGCTGTGAGGAAGGTGGACTACTTCTGCACTGGCTTTGAACTGGTGTGGGAAGTTGGGTTCAGCAGGTCCACAGGCCATGCAGGGTTGGCACACATGAAAGTGGGGAACCGTCACATCTTGGCAGCTTTACCACTCAGCTGGTCTGCCTGCTTGCCTGGGGGTGGAGGGAGGAGGTGCTGATGGGTTCAGATGCTGAAGTCACAGTCTTTCTGTCTGTCCTAGGCTCCAGGCAGCCTGGGCCATTTCCCACTGGTGCCTGTGTGAATGTGGTAGAATGCAGGCAGGGCCTCCTGACAATGGGAGTCTGTATCACCAGGCCTGGGACAGGGCACACTTTAGTCACAGGTTCAGCTCCAAGATGGTGCTATGTCATAGCCAATCAAGGCAGAAAAGATTTTCCTCTCCTTGGGCTTCCATATGAGACTTTGCAACTATACTAACTCCCAGCTCTTCTCCAACTGGACATGGGTCCCCAAAAGACTGGGGACTCTCTTGTGGTGGGAATTGCTAGCATTTGTGGTGGCAGAGGAAACAGCTGGGCTCTTTTCCAGCTTACCTTCTTTCCTCCTGACTCTAAGCTGGTCTCTGCAGCGGGGCAGAGGCTAGATGCCTTGCTCTGCTCTCTATAGTGACATTCCGTTCTTCTGCATTTCACAAGGATCTTGTCACTCTCCTAGTGCTCTGCAACATATTTTCTTAGGTGTTCTGGTCAAAATATATTTGTTTGTCTGTTGTTTTGGTCTCTTTTTATGCAGGGGGACTAGCACCAGACCTCTCCAGTTACCTATCTTGAGGAAAAAACAACTACTAACTATTCTTTAAATCATCTTATTGATCTATGATTGACATATTAAAAGCTGTACATTATTTAATATATACATCTAGAAGAGTTTGGGGGTAAGTATACACCCATCAACCACCACTACCATCAAGGTCATAAACATATATCTAACACCTCCCAAAGTTTTCTCCCGACCCCTTTATTATTATTATTATTTTTGTGTGTGTGTGGATACTTAACAAAAGATTAAACCCTGTCAGGAAATGTTAGGTATACAATACAACATTCTTAGCTATAGCACTGTATATTAGATCTCCACATTTATTTATTGTATAACTGAAGCTTTGTACCTTTTTAACCATCTCACCACCTTTTCCTCCCCCCAGTCCCTGACAACAGCTATTCTACTCACTGCTTCTATGAGTTTGACTATTTTATATTCACATTTAAGCAAGTGTATTGCTCCATTTTTGTTGCTTATAACAAAAACACCCAGAACTGAGTGATTTATAAGAAAACAAAATTTATTGCTTATAGTTTCAGAAGCTGGGAAGTTCAAAGTCCAGGGAACAGATCTGGTGAGGATCTTGGTGGTGGTGACAGTGACCCAGTGGTCTCACATGGTGGAAATAGAGGAGCAGAAAGAGACTAACCTCTCATGCTCTTCTTTTAAAGCTCTCAGAATCATGCCTTGACCACCATTTTTAATCCATTAAACTAGGCATGGTCCTCAGAATCTAATCACCACTTCAAAGCCCCACCTTTCAATTACAATAATAAGATTTACCACCTTCTTAACAGTCACAGTGGAGATCAAGCTACTAATACATAAAACTTGGGAGACTACAAGCCATATCTGTGAGATTACACAATATTTGTCTTTCTTTTTTTTTTTTTTTCCTTTTTGTCTTTTTTCGTGACCGGCAACGGATCACAACCCTCGGTGTTGCGCCCGCACCTCGCTCAGCCAGTGAGCGGCCGGTCTGTATGTGGGATCCAAACCCTCGGCGGGAGCGCCACTGCGCTCCCAAGTGGCGCACTATAGCAGTGCGCCACCGGGCCGGCCCACAATATTTGTCTTTCTATGTTTGGCTGATTTCACTTAGCATAATGCCCTCCAGGTCCCTCTATGTTGCTGCAAATGGCAGGAATTCCTCATTTTTTAAGACTGAATAATATTCCATTGTATGTATATATATATATATATATATATATATATATATATATTTTTATATATATATACACACACCACATTTTCTTTTTCCATTCATCCACTGATGGGCATTTAGGTGGTTTTTATATCTTGGCTATTATAAACAATGCTGCAGTGAATATGGGAGTGCATATATCACTTTGAGATCCTGATTTCTTTGAATATAATCTAGAAGTGGGATTGCGGAATGTTATGAAAGTTCTATTTTTATTTTTTGAGAAAACTTTATGGTGTTTTTCATAATGACTCAAGAAATTTACATTCCCACCAAGAGAGCACAAGGATTCCCCTTTCTTCTCATCCTCGCCAACACTTTCCTTTTTATTTTTTTCCATTCTAACAGGTATGAGGTGATGCTTTGTTGTGGTTTTGATTGGCATTTGCCTGATGATTAGTAATGTTGAGCACCTTTTCATGTATCTATTGGCCATTTCTATGATCTTTGGAGAAATGTCTATTCAAGTGCTGCATTAGTCCGTTTTTGTTGCTTGTAACAAAATATCTGAAACTGGGTGATTAATAAAGAAAAACGACATTTATTGTTCACAGTTTCTGAGGCTGGGAAGTCCAAAGTCCTTCTGGTGGTGGCAATAGCAACCCAGGGGTCTCACATTGCAAGATATTGGAAGCAGAGAGAGCAGAGAGAAAGAAAGACAGATTCATCTCTTCTTTTAAAGCCCTCAGAACCACATCCCTGACCACCATCTTTAATCCATTCAGTACTGCACGGTCCTACAACCCAATCACCTCTTGAAGGCTCCACCGTTCAATTACATAATAGGATTTTTCACCCTGTTAACAGTCACAGTGGGGGCTAAGTTTCTAATACATAAAAGGTGCGGGACACAATTCAAGCATCAATGAGTTTTAGGGGGACATAATTCAATCCACTACAAGTACTTTGTCCATTTTTTAATCAGGTTATTTGTTTTAGTTCTTTTTTAGTGTGTGTTTTTGAGAAGTGTGAGTTTTAAATATACTAGAGAAAAAATTATGGAAAGATTTGTATTATCTTTTAATTCTATTTTTCATGAACTTTTTGAAGTACCCTGGTACTTTTGATATTAACTCCTTATCAAATGTATTGTTCACAAATATTTATTCCCATTCCCTATGTGGCCTTTTCATTTTGTTGATTGTTTCTTTTGCTGTGAAGAAGCATTTTAGTTTGATGTAGTCCCCTGTATATAGCATTGCTTTTGTTGCCTGAGCTTTGGCATCATATTCAAAAAATTATTGCCAACACCAACATAAATGACCTTTTTTCTTATGTTTTCTTCAGGGAATTTTAGGGTTTGGGGTATTACATTTAAGTCTTTTATCCATTTTGAATTGTTTTTCTCTTTATGGTCTAAGGGCAAAATTTCATTTTGTATGTGGAATCTAGTTTTCTCAACACCATTTATTGAGGAATTATGCTTTTTCAATTGTGCATCCTTGGCTCCCTTGTCAAAAATTAATTGACCATATATATATTATGGGTTTATTTCTGAGGTGCTTAACCTATTCCATTAGTTTTTATACCTTTTTTAATGCCAGTACTGTACTATTTTGATTACTATAGCTTTGTAACATAATCTGAAATCAGAAAATGTGATGCCTCCATCTTAATTCTTGCTCAAAATTTCTTTGGCTGTTCATGGTCTTTTGTGGTTCCATATGAATTTTAGGATTGCTTTTTCTGTTTCTATGAAAAATATCATCAGTATTTTGATTGGTGTTACACTTAATATATTCATTGCTTTGGGTAGTATGGACATTTTAGTAATATTAGTTCTTCCAATCCATGAACATAGGACATTTTTCTATTTATGTGTCTAATATAATTTCTTCCATTATTATTTTATAGCTTAAGTGTACAGATATTTCATCTTCTTCATTAAATTTATATGTAAATATATTCTTTTTGATGTTATTGTAAATATGACCTTCTTAAATTTTTTAGATAGTTTGTTGTTAGTGTATAGGAATGCAGTTGATTCTTGTGTTGATTTTGTATCCTGAAACTTCACTATATTCATTTATTGGTTTAATAGTTTTATGGTAGAGACTTTAGGATTTATCTCTATATAAGATCACCTCTTCTGCAAACAGATAATTTTAAATCCTCCTTTCTGATTTGTATGTCTTTTATTTCTTTTTCTTGCCCATTTCTCTGGGAAGGACTTCAAGTACTCTGTTGAATAGAAGGGGTGTTAGTCAGCATCTCTGTTTCACTCCTGATCTTAGAAGAAAAGCTTTCAGCTTTTCTCCACTAATTATGATGTTAGCTGTGAACTTATCATATATGGCTTTTATTTTGTGGAGGTACATTTTTTTCTGTACCTAATTTGTTGAGAGTTTTAATCATGAAAGAAAATTGAATTTTGTCAAATGCTTTTTCTGCATTTTTTGAGATGAACATGTGATTTTTATCCTTTATTCTGTTAATGTGGTGTATTATATTGATTGATTGATTTGTATGTTGTACAATTCTTGTATCCCAGTTAAAAATCTGACTTGTTCATAGTGTATGATCCTGTTAATGGGCTCTTGAATTCAGTTAGATAGTATTTTTTGAGGATTTTTGCATCTATATTTACCAGGAATATTGGCATGTAATTTTCTTTTCTTGTAGTGCCCTTGTCTGGCTTTGGTACGGGGCTAATGCTGCATCAGGGTGATCCTGGCCTCATAAAGTGAGTTTGTAAGGATTCCATCCTCTTCAATTTTTTTAGAAGACTTGAGAAGGATTGGCATTTATTTTTCTTTAAATATTTGGTAGATTTCACCAGTCAAGTCATCTGATTCTGGGCTTTATTTTGTTCGGAGGTTTTTTATTACTAATTTCAATCTCCTTACTTGTTATTGATTTATTCAGATTTTCTGTTTCTTCACGATTCAGTTTTGGAGGTTGTATGTTTCTAGAAATTTATCCATTTTCCCTGGGTTATTCAATTTGTTGGCATATAATTTAACTCTTCATAGTAGTTCTTACGTTTTAATTTTTGTGGCATCAGTTATAATGTCTGCTCTTTCATTTATAATTTTATTTTTCTCCTCTCTCTCCTTTAAGTTAGTTTAGCTAAAGGTTTGTCAATTTTATTTATCTTTTAAAAAACCAACTACCAATTTTATTTATTTTTTCCATTATTTTTATATTTCCATTTTACATATTTTTTCCTGTATTAGTCTGTTTCTGTAGCTTGTAACAAAATACCTGGATCATCATGATTTATAAAAAAACAAAATATATTGCTTATAGTTTCAGAGACTGGGAAGTGCACAGTGCAGGGAACACATCTGGTGAGTGTCTCAGTGGTGGCAACAGTAACCCAGGTGTCTCAATTGGCAGAAGTTGTGGAGCAGAGAGACTGACCTTTCATGTGCTCTTCTTTTTAAAGCCCTCAGAACCATGCCCCTCACCACCATTATTAATCCATTCACTATGGTATTGTCCTAGAATCTAATCAACTCTTTAAGGCCCCACATTTAAATTATTATAATAGGATTTCCCACCCTCAGCAGTTACAATGGGTATTAAGTTTCAGTGAGGTTGGGGGGGGCGAGACTGGGGGCATCCAATCTACAGCACTCCCTTAATATTTATTATTTTCTTCCTTTTTCTAACTTTAGGCTCAATTTGTTCTTTTTTTCTAGTTTTTTTGATGTATAATTTGGGTTGTTTATTTGAGATCTTTCTTATTGTCTAATGTGTATATTTATCATTATGAACTTTCCTCTTAGAACTGCTTTTGCTGCATCCCATAAATTTTGGTATGTTGTGTTTCCATTTTTATCTCAACATATTTTTTGATTCTCCTTTTGATCTTTTTTTTGAACCATTTGTTCTTTATTTTCAGCATAAAGTGTCCCGTAGTGGTTTGCTTGATGGTGTCCCTTAAGTCCTTTAAGTTCAAGTGAGTCTTTTATAGGTTGCATACAGTTAGATATTCTTCTTTTTAAAACCATTTATCCACTAAGTTTTTTCTTGGAAGAATTTAATCCATTTATATTTCATGTAATTGTTGATAGGTAAACATTTTTTTCTGGATATAGTATTCTTGGCAGGTTTGGGTCCGCCCCTCCCAAACACTTTGAATATATCATCTCCCTCTCTCCTGGCCTGTGAGGTTTCTGCTAAGAAATCTGATGATAGTCTTATAATATTCCCTTGTATGTGACAAGTGGCTTTTTTCTTATTGCTTTCTACATTCTCTGTCTTTGTCTTTTTTTTTTTTTTCCTTTTTGTCTTTTTTCGTGTCCGGCAATGGATCGCAACCCTCAGTGTCGCGCCCGTACCGGACCGGGACCGGCAACGGGATCACAACCCTCGGTGTTGCGCCCGCACCTCGCTCAGCCAGTGAGCGGGAACCGGTCTGTATGTGGGATCCGAACCCTCGGTGGGAGTGCCGCCACTGTAGCAGTGCGCCACCGGGCCGGCCCCTGTCTTTGTCTTTTGAAAATTTGATTATAGTGTCTCTGTGGAGACCTCTTTATGTTGAACCTGTTTAAGGTTCTTTGGGCTTTATAAATTTAGATGCTCATTTCCCTGTCCAAACTTGAGAAATTTTCTCTCATTGTTTTCAAGATAAGATTTCTGTCAGGTTTTCTTTCTGTGTTCCTTCCAGAACTTCTATTATGCATATATTGGTTTGCTTGATGGTGTCCCATAGTCATGTTTGCTTTTGCTATAGTTAGAATGTCTCTCCCAAAACTCATATTGATCCCCAATATAACAATGTTAAGAGGGTAAGAAATTTTACTATGGTATTTGAAAGGTGGGGCCTTTGGTAGGTGATTAGATCATGATGGCTCTGATCCTATGAATGGATTAACCCATTTATGGATTAATGGGCTAACGAATAAATGGAACATCATGGGAGTGGCACCAGTGGCTTTATAAGGAGAGCAAGTGACTAGCATGCTCTAGTCTTCTCAACATGTGATACCCTGTGCCACCTTTGGACTCTGCGGAGAGTCCCCATGAGTAAGGACCTCATCAAATGTACCTCCCATAATGTGGAGTTTCCAGCCTCCAGAATTGTAAGAAATAAATGTCTTTTCTCTATAAATTACCCAGTTTCAAGTATTCTGTTATAAGCTACAGAAAACTCACTAATATGGCTTTCCTCACTCTTTTATTTTGTTCTTCTGAATGTCCAAGTGTGAACTAATAGTATAATGCCCACTAAACTGAAAAGTATCCTGAGATCAAAGAACACAGCAGGCAACTTCACATATGGTTTACAAAGAGTTTATTATTATTATTATTATTATAACCGATGAGTGATTACTTACAGGGATTGGCAGAGTATTGATCCATGTAAGTGCTGTGCAGCTGCTTTCTCCATACCCCGGGATCAGGGGGCAGGGGGAGAGTTGAGGCTTATAAGGCACTTAGAGACAAAAGTGGAGCTATGCCAAAGAGAGAAAGACTACAGAAGTGCAAGATTCCCTGGTGCTCTGCTGCCTCTTATTGCTTATCTTTGGGGTTGTTGATGTCACTTCCCAGTGTCACATTCCTTGTCTCAAGCATAGTATTCTGTTCCTGTCCCTCCCTCAGTTGCTAAATGACTTTTGCAGGGGAAAAATGGTAATTATTGAGGCCAGAGCCCCAAAAGCCACAAGGATAGAGTGAGTTCTGACTAGCATTCCTACACTGAATAATTTCAAATGATCTGTCTTTGAGTTTGCTTATGTTATTTTCTGCTTGACTGAGTTTGCTGTTGAAGCTCTCTATTGTATTTTTCAGTCCAAACATTCAATTTTTCAGATCTGTAATTTTTATTTGGTTCTTTTTTATGGTTACTGTCTATGTTGAACTTTTCCTTTTGTTCACATATTGTTTTCCTGGAGTTGTTTATTGTCTGTGTTCTCTATAGCTCACTGTGCTTGAATTATTTGTCAGGCTATTCTTAATTCTCTGTTGGGAGGAGTGAGTCACTGGAGCTCTATGTTGTTACTTGGGTAGTGCAATACTTCCTTGATTCTTTGTGTTTCTTAAAGCTTTGCTTTGCTGTCATCACATTTGAAGAAGCAGTTTTCTCTTCCAGTCTTTACTAAGTGGCTTCAAGATGAAAAGACTGTCATTAGTAGCCTATAGAGATTCTGGGGTTCTCTCAGGCCATTTGTATGGATGTGCCTGCACCCCTTATTTTGTTCACTTTTAGGGACAAAGTCTTTGGATTTGGTCCCTACTCTTAATCTTGCAAAGTTGGGTCTGATGTCAAGAGCCTCTTATTTATTTTTCATAAGGCCATACCCTGAAGTGTTCAAGGTTGTGTACCTTCTCTATATCCACCAGTCAAACTGACTACTAAAGTTAGCATCTACACAGGCATCAATATTCAATGCTGTAATCAATTATGTTTCAGTTAAAAAATGATTAGCATCTGCTTTTGTGATCTGTTTACTGTCTGAGCGCTTTGCTCTCAGTGTCTACAGGGGCATGCAGGATGCAATGCATGGGGACATGGTGTGTGGCACTGTCCATGATGGGGAGGCATGGGGTGACAGAGCCATGTGTTGCCTGATTAGGATAGAGGCTCATAGGCTAATTGTTCTGTAAGGTTCATGAGCAGGCCTCTTTGTTGGATCAATTAGCAGGATCAGTGTCTGGCTATTGAAATCTACATGCCAATTGCTGTGACCACCCAGCCCTTCTCTGTGCTCCTAGTTGCCCCTAGGGGATTCAGGTTTTCCAATCCCCTGAGTTCTGGGTGGGAAGCATCGTCAACAGTGGGGAAGCCAGGCACTTACTTTGTTCTCACTTTTTGCTGTGAAAATAGTTGTAGGCCAAGGGAGTCTCTTTTAGCACTGAGCTCTGCTGCCTTGGCAGAGATGTTGTGTGGGTAAAGTGAAACTACTCTTCCTCTTTTCAATGTGTCCACTCATAATGTTTGCTCCACTGAGGTTCTGGAAACTTTCAGTTGGGTAAAATGGGGCTCCTACAGAGGTATTCGTATCTGTGGGTTGTTGCCAAAATCAGTACTTCTATGGGGGAATGAGGGCTGGAACACCCTATTCTGCCCTTTTACTGATGTCATCAGCTACTAGCATTTGAAGTTGATTTAAATACCATCTTAACAGAACTCTGTAAAGTATCTTTAGGTTTTTATACCGCTAATGTAACTACGGCCCCATGTTGAATGCTGGACTCTTACGGTTATCCATTGAGTTTTAATTTTGTTAGTAACATTGTTCTCACTTCCAGAATATGTATTTGATTTTTTTTTTGACAAATTGGTAATTTTTTTTTCAAAATTTCTCATACTTTTCTTATCCTGCAGATATTTTTAGTCCTGTTTTTGATTTCTTTAAACATTATAAACATCTGAGTCTCGTGAGTTTATATCAGTATTATTGTGAATTTATTTCTGATTCTTGTTTCTGTAGGTTTATGCACATAGTAGGGGGGTATGTGTACTTAGTTTGACTGTGTGCTGCTCACTGGTTTTAAAATTTTTTTAATGAGGACTTTGAGTCTCAAGGTGAAGATGTATTTTGCAGAGAAGATGTGTATCTGCTTCTACCAGATATATCAGGACACAACTCATCTGGAAAGATTAAAACTAAATTCTCAGGTGTTTCCTGTTGTTTTGCTTTGTCTTGTTCAGCACTCAGGTAATGTGAGTTTGAACCATAAGTACTCAAGTGGTTGGCTTGTGACTTCAGATTTACAATCTCTTAGGATTTTTTCTTTTCCCTCCTTTGCATAGTACTGGAAAATCCTTACTCGTTGTTCCCTGGGGAGAAAGATGTTTACTTTTATTTCATCTTTATCTTGATAGTGTTTTTTGCCATTTTAGCTTGATATTGGAATGCCTTATTGAATTTCAACATCTTGTGTAAGCCCAGACTTTTACTTCTGCTCCTCTCACCCTATGAGACCGTCAAAACCAAGTGAGTTCTACAGCAGCTGAGGGTCCTTACCCTACTTACCTTTATGGGTTCCTGTTTTTAACTTTGATATTAGCCTGATATTTTCCTACTATCCTGTTATCCCTTTTAATGTTTTTAAGATTTAAAATTTTTTTTCTTGGCTTTTTAGTTGGCAATAACAGGACTGGTCTAAATAAACTACTCCTCCATAACCCCATCATCAATCAATGTATAATTTTGGAGTGCTTCCTGATGGCAGGGAGAGTGCTGTAGCTGGGACCTTAAGACAACCCTGCTCAAGGCCTTACAATGTAGTCTCATAAAGGTATAAATAACAGCTAATGCTGCTTTCCAAATAGGGGGTAGGGATAATAAAGACTTGGTATTCAAAATATGATTTAATCTCCAAGAAAAAAAAATTTGAAGTAGGTCATGTGTATAGGCCTTGAAATAGTGGTGGGTGGATAAAGACATTTCAGGCAAAAGATATGGAATAAAAATAAAGTTTGAATGTGAAATGAACATTAAGTGTTTTGGAGAATGATGCACATGATGCTGTCTAGGGTTTAAAATGATACTGAACACATAATTTGGCTTAATATTTCTTGACCAACAATGATTAAATGAATGAATTCTTAAGTAACTTGGGGTAACTAAGGCAGATAAAAATTTCTGGAGAACTTGTAAAAATCAGCTTGTCAAAGGCTTTGACATCTGTCTTGAAAGTAGGAGCATTGTTAAGTGATTTTGGGCTCAGATTCTGTTAGCAAATTTCAACACTGTTACTTATTAACTGTGGTAAATTAAGTAATCTCTTATTTTATTATGCTAGATGGGAATAATTATGTGTATATAAAATATTGTTTTGCAAATATTTGGGAGTATTTTTAAACTAGAAAATGGTAAGATTGTATACTCATGAAAATATTAAATGTGAACATCTCATTAACTTTTAGACAGATATTGAAAACTTATTTTTGTTACTAAAATTATTAATAAATATTTTTCATCATATTTTCAAAATTAGTCATCATTTATTGAAGATTTTCTATAAAGCTAGATATTTTTATTTTCCTTCTTTAATCCTGTTTATTATTTAGGAATATATGTCATAATAGTAGATAGAGAAATATGCTTTGAACTTGGCTTGGAAAGGCTTAGATCAATTAGTATCCGAACAATCATACGAAAATAGTACTTCACTTTTTTGGTTATATATGATTTACTTTTGAAACTTATAGTTAGTCTTTGTCATATTTGGTGACCTTGACTTTTAGACATCATTGCTGAATATTTAATCAGTACTGTATAGATTCATATTCTTGACATACATCTAGTAATCGATCTATTATTTATTATGTTTAACCTATTTGGATTTAGAGGGATGGGGTTCTTCCTAATTAACCTTAACTGTTAGGATAAGATCATATTGCAGATTGACAATGGTTGTTTATTTTATGACACTGTTTATTTAGTATTTATGAAAGCACTTCATCATTTATTCTAATAAACTGCGAAATGATGGATTATTCTGGAAGCCAGAATTTGACTTTGACAGTTAAAAAAACCAGATTTTTGCACAAAATTAGAGAAATAATTATGAAAATTACTGAATACCTAGGAACCAAAATTCCATTTAAACAGCATACAGAGCTTTAATAGAAAATTATTATTTATATATTAATCACACAAATGAAGTATTTACATTTTATCCTACATAAATGTTTCGTTATAATTTGAAAATATATGTATTTTAGCAGCAAAGACTTTTAGCACTTGTATTATTAGTCCATTTCCATTACTTATAACAAAATACTTCAAACTGGGTTATTCATAAAGACAATGAAATTTATTGCTTAGATTCTGAAGTTGCAAAGTCCAAAATCCATCCGTTGGTGGTGACAGTGACACAGTGGTCATTGCAAGAAGATAGAAGGAGAGAGCATAGAGAGAGCCGAGAGACTCTGCTCTTCTTTTAAAGCCCTCAGAACCACGCCCCTGACCACCATTTAAAATCCATTCACTACTGCATGGTCCTACAATCTAATCACCTCTTTAAGGCTCCACCTTTCAATTACTGTAATAGGATTTCCCACCTTCTTAACAGTCACAGTGGGGGCTAAGTTTCCAATACATAAAACTTGGGGGGCACAATTCAAGCATCAGTGAGTTCTGGGGGGACATAATTCAATCTACTACAGCACTTAATAGCAATGTTTATTTCTGGACTTTCGTTCACAGTGCTTGTTTGTCATAGTACGGCATGTATTTGTGATATATAAAAAGAAGATAACATTATTTTTAAGATGAAATTAGGTGGTACGGGGACATAATTCAATCTACTACAGCACTTAATAGCAATGTTTATTTCTGGACTTTCGTTCACAGTGCTTGTTTGTCATAGTATGGCATGTATTTGTGATATATAAAAAGAAGATAACATTATTTTTAAGATGAAATTAGGTGGTATTCTTACAGGGAAATTTATATTGTTTAATATTTATTTTCTAATAAAATATTGGCTAAAGATTTTTTTAAAACAAAGCAAAACAAAGAAAGAAAATTACAAAAATTTCTTGGACCTGAATATTGTATATAGTAATAAATTACTGAAGAAAATAAATTAGTATGGTGAAACATATTGTTCATAAATGTAGGGATATCATAGGAGACATCCTCATGTTCAAGAACATCAGAAAAGAGGACTTAACAATGTTTTGATAAAAGCTTTAGTATGAAAACTAGCATTTTTGTTTTCTTTAAATTAGAGTTCATAGAAATTCTGCAGTATTTATGGATCTGCTTCTACTTCTGCAAGTAATAAAAAAAACAGATATATAAATATAGTCCTAGATTTCGAGGTGGTTACAATTACATAGAATATATATGTGTATGGGCTGATAAAATGAAAAAAAATTACGTTGTTCAATAACTTTACTTTACAAATTAGAAAATTATATGTTATTTTAGCAACTCATAGAGATGATAGGATTTTGCGGTAGAGTTAGGGCTCAATCACAGGTTTTTAAAATCTTTAAATTTATTTTTTCTATATTAAACAATAAAAAATAGCTGTGCCTCACTTTCCCCTTCTGTAAAATGGTCATGGTTATCATGTCTTACACATTTTATCATAATTGTTCTAAGGATTAACTGAATAGTACTTGTAAAGCAAATAATAACTATTAAGGACTTATTAAGTACAAAATATGATGCTGTCCTCATGATCATTATCACAATCATCATCATCATTTTAAATACTACATTGTCTTAGTTCATTCAGTCTGCTATAACAGAACACTATAGACTGGATGGCTTATAAACAACGGAAATTTATTCCTCCTAGTTTTGGAGGCTGGTAATTCTCCATTCTTGATTATCATTTTTTTTTTTTTGTCTTTTTTCGTGTCCAGCACCGGATCACAACCCTCAGTGTCACGCCCGTACTGGACCGGACCGGCAACGGGATCGCAACCCTCGGTGTTGCACCCGCACCTCGCTCAGCCAGTAAGCGGGAACC
>NW_007729863.1:95142-103766 GCF_000696425.1 Galeopterus variegatus
GCGGAACCCGGTGGTTATGTGGGACCCGACCCCGCGGCGGGAGTGCTGCAGCGCTCCCAGGCGGCGCACTGTAGCAGTGCGCCACCGGGCCGGCCCTTGATTATCATTTTTGATTAAGACTCCTTAGCTTTCTTTTATGAACAAAAGAGGAATTGGTTAAAAGTGGGATTGTTTTCAATAGAGTACTTAGAGGAGTTCACAGTGGGTTATCTTTGTGGCTAGTTGACATGTATAATAAGATTTGAAGACTGGGTGAAAATAATAAGTTTAGTGTGTCAATCAGTGGCTTATCAAAGTGGTCATATTCAGCTGTCTAGAGGAAAATTGTTTTATTTAAATTGTTTTATTTTTCACTCAGAACAGATAAATGAGAGAATATTTAGGCTTTCCTCCAGATTCAACCTTTTTTTTTTTTTTTTTGTCATCCAGACTTTAATGATCGCTGTGTGATTGATTCTGGCCATCTGATGAATGGCAGGCAAGCCACAGTCCCAAGATCTCTTTCCAGAAACTTCCCTATTTCTTTCCATATCTAGCCTGCATTTTGCAGTTGAATTTAAAATGCTTATGCAAATATATCAAGAAAGTAATAATTGCATTTTCTATTTCCTTAAGCTGTGGATGGCTTGAGAATAGTGGAAGGAGAAAGCATAGCCTGGCTCTGAAGAATGGGGCTGTTCTTCAGCTTAGTTAACTACATGTGGTGGATTTTTTTTTTATTGTTTCCAATTGTCTGATCCCTCTCCAAGAGGCATGGATCCATTCCTTTCGCCATGTGACTGCCGATGCCTTCCACTAGGTAGAGTATACTTCTTGTGCCATTGTTAAGCTTGGCCATGTGACTTTATTTGTATAATAGGATGTAAATGAGCATAACATAAACCACATTCTTGCAGACAAAGTTTTCCATTATCCTGGGTCCCAGAATAAAACCATGCATGGAGCGGGGCTGAGCAGAGTTGCAGCAACCCTCGGACCTGTGAGTAAGAAATGCATGTTTGTTGTTGCCAAGTTTTGAGATTTTAAGATTGTGTCCATAACCAAACCTGATTAGCACACCGTATAAACTGTAAAATGATCATGTATTGTGATGACCACGTGGCCACCTGTCATGGCTGCCAACCATAGAAGAGGATGAATCCTTGCATTCTCTGTAGAGAATTGATTAGCACACCATATAAACTGTAAAATGATCATGTATTGTGATGACCACATGGCCACCTGTCATGGCTGCCAACCATAGAAGAGGATGAATCCTTGCATTCTCTGTAGAGAAAGGACTGCTGTCATCATCAATCATTTCATGCTTGAAATGATTCGAAGGTAAAAAGCAATAGCACTTTCAACTGTGAAGAACGTCCATAAATGTATATGTTTTTTTTCTCTCTCTCTATAAAAGATGATCAAAAGCTAGATGATGTGCTGCTTAAGTTCAAAAAGAGAAGTGTGTATGGTAAATGCTAACCTATTGTAAGGGTTTGACATTAAAAAGTTCTCAGTAAAGATCCTTTTTAGAAGTACCATGGGATCTTTGCTCATTCATTCACTAATTATTATTCCCATGAGGACTAGGAAGATATTAAGAGGAAGAGGCAGATTCTTGGGTTTTAGAGGAGGAAATATGCAAATTCTGAGGAAAGACCATAGAAAGACCAAAGTCTAGTACCTTGTTGTAACATATGAGGCACTCAGTTTTGCAAACTGATTCCAAAGGCAAATATTTAGCATCTCCCATAGACTCATAGACTGAGATAAATTAGAACAAATAGTATGTTTTAGTACCCAGTGAAAAATCTGGAAACTATGTAATTTTCTCCATTCTTGGTTATCATCATTATCTACTTCTCTTTTAGTAAAAATTAGAAAACAAAAAGTATTTGTGTGTCTGTTTCAGTTAGTTATTAGTTAGGGCAACATTGAGAAGTCTATATCCTACTTCCAAGAAGGAACTGGGGTCAGGGATGGTTGTGGTAATGAGAAGATCCCAGGTTAGAAGCAGGGAGTGGTTTCTTAAGAGAATAAGGTCAAAGGGAAGATACCAGGAAGGCAAGGAGAGAATAGTAGTTTTCTGAGAATTGTTTAGAACTGAGAAGAGGGGATTAGATGATCAGATAGGTTGGAGAAAGGCCTCTAGGCTTTTACTCTTTTTCCCTTCAAATTTTATTGGAATGTAATTGACATATAATAAAATGTACCCATCTTAAGTGTACAATATGATGAGTTTTGGCAAATGTATAACCCATACACACAACCAAATCAAGACATGGAATACTTTCATCACTCCCCCAAAAGCACTTATATGTCACTTTCAGTCAATTTCCCCTATCCCTGGCTCCAGGCAATGAATTGCTTGTTTTTCACAGTAAAATAGTTTTGCCTTTTCTAGGGTTTCATATCAATAAAATTTTTAATGCAATCTTTTGTGGTTTTTCTTTTGTCATAATATGTTTTGAGATTCATCTATGTTGTTGCTGTATCAGTAGTTTATTCCTTTTTTTTTTTTTTTGCTTCAGAGTTATATTCCATTGTATGGATATACCAAAATCTATTTATCCATTTACCTGTGGTTAGAAATTTTGGTTGTTTTCAGTTTTTGAAAACTGAGTATAAAGTAACTTATGAACATTAAGATACAAGTCTTTGTGGACATATGTTTTCACTTCTGTTAGAAAAATACTTAGAGTGGAATTTCTAGATCACATGGTAGGTATATATTTAACTTTTTAAGAAACTGTTAAACTGTTTTCCAAAGTGGCTGTACCATTTTACGTTCTTACCAGCACCGTATGAGAACTCCCGTTGCTCTATATCCTTTTCATCACTTGGTATTGTTTTTTTAACGTAACTGTTCTATTTTGTCTGTGTAATTTGACTTAATAATTGAGTATCTTGTCATGTGTTTATTGTCATTGTGTTTATTGTCATGTGTTTATATGTCTTCTTTTGTAAAGTGTCTGTCCAAATCTTTTGGGGATTTTAAGTTGTGTGTGTGTGTGTGTGTGTTTGTGTGTTCTTATTTTTAAATTTAAAAATTCTTTACTTATTCTCTAAGTCCTTTGCCCAGATACATGCATTGTCCAATCTGTGGCTTGTCTTTTCATTTCTTAACAACTTTTACAAAAGAGCAGAAATTTTAAATTTTAATTAAGTCTGATGTATTTACATACAGGCATACCTCAGAGATATTGCAGATTTGATTCCAGACCACTGCAATAAAGCGAATATTGCAATAAACCGAGTCGCATGATTTGTTGGCTTTCAAGTGTATATAAAAGTTATGTTTGTGATATAATGTACTCTATTAAGCATGCAATAGCATTATGTCTAAAAAATGAACATACCTTAATTTAAAAATACTTTATTGTAAACAGTGCTGACAATCATCTGAGCCTGCAGCGAGTTGTAATCTTTTTACTGGTGGAGGATCTTGCCACAATGTTCAGGGCTACTAGCTGATCAGGGTGGTGGTTGCTGAGGGTAGGGGTGACTGTGGCAATTTCTTAAAAACAAGACAACAACAAAGTTAGTCACATCAATTGATTCTTCCTTTCACGAAAGATTTCTCTGTAGCATGCAATGCTGTTTGATTAAATTTTACTCATAGTAGAACTTTTTTCAAAATTGGAATAAATTCTCTCAAACTCTGCCGCTGCTTTATCAACTAAGTATGTGATATTCTAAACTGTTTTTTTGTCATTTCAACAGGGTTCATGGCATCTTTCCCAGAAGTAGTTTTCATCCCGAAACCACTTTCTCTGTTCACCCATACAAAGCAACTCCTCATTTGTTAAAGTGGGATCATGAGATTACAGCAATTTAGTCACATCTTCAGGCTCCACTTAAACCTAGTTATCTTGTTATTTTCACTACGTCTGCAGTTACTTCCTCCACTGAAGTCTTGAACCCCTCAAAGTCATCTGTAAGGGTTAGAATCAGCTTCTCCTAGACCTTTATTAATGTTGATAATTTGATCTCCTATGAATCATGAATGTTCTTAATGCCATCTAGAATAGTGAATCCTTTCCAAAAGATTTTCAATTTACTTTGCCCAGATCCATCAAAGGAATCACTATATATGGCAGTTATAGCCTCATGAAATTTATTTTTTAGATACTACGATTTGAAAGTTGAAATTATTTCTTGATCCATGGGATGCAGAATGGATGTTGTGGTAGCAGGAATGAAAACATTCATCTCCTTGTACATCTCCGTCAGAGTTCCTGGATGACTAGGTGCATTGTCAACGAGCAGTAATATTTTGAAAGGAATCTTCTTTTCTGATCAGTAGATCTCAACAGTGGGCTTAAAATATTCAGTAAACCACACTGTAGACAGATGTGCTCTCATCCGGGCTTTGTTGTTCATTTATAGAGCACAGACAGAGTAGATTTAGCATAGATCTTAAGGGCCCAAGGATTTTCAGAATAGTAAAAGAGCACTAGCTTCAAATTAAAATCACCAGCTGCATTAGCCCCTAACAAGAGAGTCAGCTTGTCCATTGAAGCTTTGAAACCAGGCATTGACTTTTCCTCTCTAGCTATGAAAGCCCTAGATGGCATCCTCTTCCAGTATAAGGCCATTTTGTCTGCATTGGAAATCCATTGTTTAGTGTAGCCACCTTCAGTGATTATCTTAGCTAGATCTTGCGGATAACCTGCTGAAGCTTCTACATCAGTACGTGCTGCTTCACCTTGTACTTTTACATTATGGAGATGGATTGTTTTCTTAAAACACGTGAACCAACTTTTGCTAGCTTTATACTTTTCTTCTGAAGCTTTCTCACCTCTCTCTCTCAGCTTTCATAAAATTGAAGAGATTTAGGACCGTGTTCTTAATTTGACTTTGGCTTAAGGGAATGTTGTATTGGGTTTGATTTTCTACCCATTCCACTAAAACTTATATCAGCAATAAGGCTGTTTTGCTTTCTTTATCATTCGTGTATTTTCAGTGGAGTAGTACTTTTAATTTCCTTCAAGAATTTTGCCTCTGCATTAAAAACTTGGCTAACTGGCTCACGAGGCCTAGTTTTTGGTCTGTTTTGGCTTTTGACACACCTTCATCACTTAGCTTAATCGTTTCTGTCTTTTGATTGAAAGTGAGAGAGGTATGACTCTTCCTTTCACTTGAACACTTAGAGACCATTGTAGGGTAATTAATTGGCCTAATTTCAATATTGTTGTGTCTCAGGGAGCAGGGAGGACTAAAGAGAGGAAGAGAGATGGGGGAATATCTGGTTGCTGGAGCAATCAGAGCACATACAGCATCGATCCATTAAGTTTTCCGTATTACATAGGCAAAATTTGTGTGATGTTTGCTGTAGGTTTTTCAGACTTCTTTTATTAAGTTGCATAAATTCCTTGCCATTCCTAGTTTGCTAAATTTTCTTTTAAAAAAAAAGTTATGTAGGGATATTGAATTTTATCAAATGCATTTTCTTCTCTGTCTTTTTACATTATACTGGTGCTTAAATGTTTCATCCATCTTTCATTTTTTGATGAATTATTTTAATATGCCACTGGATTTGATTTGCTTATATTTTCTGAAGGATCTACTTTCTTAAGGATTTTTCTGGGACTAAAATTTTCTTTGTGGGAAGGTTTTTAATTATAAATTCTATTTCTATGATTGACATAAGTATAATCAATTCTGCTATTTCTTTTTGAGTCAGTTTTGCTAAGTTGTGTCTTTCAAATAATTTTCTCACTTTATCTGTGTTGTCAAATTTATTGGCATAAAGTTGTTCATAATATTCTTATAATATCATTAATATTCCCCCATAATACCTTTTCAGTATCAGTAGGTTCTGCATTTCATTCTTTAATGCCTGAAATATTGGTAATTTATATCTTCTATTTTTCTTGATTGGCCTATCTAGAAGTTTAATTGGTATTTTCAAAGACCTAGTTTTTGCTTTCATTGATTTTCTCTATTGTTGGTCAATTTTCTGTGCTACTAATTTTCATTCTTAGCTGTATTTTTTCTTCTTTTTCTCTTTGGGTTTAATTTTCCCTTCTTTACTAGCTTCTTTTGAAAGAATCTCTGATCACAGATATTAGACCTTTCTTTTTTTCTTATATAAGCATTAAAAGTTACAAATTTATAGTTTATAGAGATTGCATAGCTTTAGCTGAAATGGAAATTTTGATAAGTTGTGCTTTCATTTTTTTTTGAAGTTCAAAATATTTTCTAAATTCACTTGTAACCTTTTCTCTGACTTGTGTCTTATTTAGAAGTGTTTTGTTTAATTTCCTCATATTGAGGACTTTCTAGATGTCATTTTGTTATTGATGACTTGTTTAAATCTGTTGTAGTCAGAAAATGTATTTGCATTATTTTAATATTTTAAAATTTGTTTAACAACAGTATAAATGTACTTAATGCCACTGACTGTACATTCAAAAATGGAAAAATGGTGAATTTTATGTTACGTTTATTTTATTACAATTAAAAATGTTAGCAATTATTAGTGAGTCATAATAAGTTTTGAAACTATCTATTAAAACATTGTTGATATTTGCTTTATGTCTTAGGCCCACCAGATCTATAGTCACTTTTCTAGTTTCCATATATATTCTGCTGTTGTTGGCTAACATGTTTGATAACTATCAATTTGGTCCAGTTAATCAACAGTGTTGTTCATATCTTCTACATCCTTACTGATCTTCTGTCTAATTTTTCTATGAATTATTGAGAATTTTTAAAATCTCTTTCACTATAATTGCAGATTTTTCTATTTAGAAAATTCAAAACCATTATAAGAGATGCAGAAAAGAAATAAAGTAAGGAAAAAAACTTAGATCACAATGAAAAATGAGTATTGAGCTTGATTTCAATCTCCCATAACAAGGTTTGTCAAAGAAAACAAATGATAGTTACATATCTAACAAGAATACACAATATATACAAGGAGTATTGTACCCTAAAATAATTGTGTAAAGGTTTGATTAAATTATTTACATCAATGGTGCTTTGTAGACTGCTTAACAGTCTTTTTTTTTTTTTCCTTTTTGTCTTTTTTACTGACCGGAAACGGGATCGCAACCCTCGATGTCGTGCCCACACCGTGTTCAACCAGTGAGCGGGAACTGGTCTCCACATGGGATCCGAACCCTCGGCGGGAGCGCCGCCGCACTCCCAGGCGGCGCACTCTCCAGTGGCCACCAGGCTGGCCCTATAGTCTTTTTTTTTTTTATTCTTTAAAAAGATCAGCAATATTTGCAAGGCTTTATCTAGACTGACCAAGGAAAAAAAGAGAGAAGACAGAAATTACTGAAATCAGAACTAAAGCAGGGGAATGGCAGAGCAGTTGATTCTCTTATTAATGGGCTTTAAATAGAGAGTCTTCTTTTTCTGGTCTCTGTTGGTGACTCTCTTGTGTCACTGTAGTGGGTGTCTCGTGGCTCCTTGCACAGTAGCTGTGACTATGCTGTGGCATTGAGCTGCTTTTGTAGTAGCCATGGCTGTGGCAGTGGTTATAATAGGCCACCTGTGAGGACGTGGTGTTTTCAGCATATTCCTTGCTTGTTTTCTAGTGAGGGATGCTGCCCTTCGATCCTGTCTAGGACCCTGGTCATGCTCTGTTTCTTGCCTGCTTCTGGGTAGAGGAGCTGGCCTTTGGCTTCTGCCAAAGGACCCTGGGTGTGCTCTGCTTCTTGCCTATATCTGGGTGGAGGGGGCTTGTCCTCAGATCCTGCCTTAGGAACCCAGGCATGCTCTGTTTCTTGCCTCCATATTATCTTTCAGTTGTATATTTTCACTAACTTTTTGAAGTACCCTTTCACTTAGTGACTTCATAATGTATCTTTTTTTTCACATTTTTATTCGAACCTATGTGTGCTTTTATATCTAAAAGTATGCTTGTGTTGTGTCTTTTCTCTTTTTGATCCAGTCTATCCACTTTAATGTAACAACAGTATGATTGGGTTAAATTTATGATCTTGCTCTGCTTTTGAATTTTCTCAGGGTGTATTTTGTTTGTTTTTCTCTCCTTTTCCTGCTCTTTTGGGTTGAGCATTTTTGAACACTATTTTATCTCCACTCGACTTGGTATCTATACCTCTTTATTTTTTTTAGCAATTGCTCTAGGGTGTCTAAATGCATATTTAAGTTTTCATAGTCTGCCTTCAGATAATATTACATAATTTCTCTGCCTTATGACAGCACACTATCATTTCTCTTTCCGGTTCTATGTGCTACTCTTGTCATACATTTACAACCTATGTGTGTTATAAGCTGCCCTGGATTGAATGTCCCCCCCAAACTTAATCCCCACTGTAACTGTTAAGGATGGGAAATCCTATTATGGTAATTGAAAGGTGGTGCCTTGAAGAGGTGATTAGATTGTAGGACCATGCCATAGTGAATGGATTAAAAATGGTGGTTGCATTGGTTTGGAGGGCTCTAAAAAGAAAGTGAATGAGGACATTAGTTTCTCTCTGCTCCTCTCTGCTACACCGTTTTCACAATGTGATACGCTGCCATCGCTGAAATCAGGGCCACCTGTGAGGACGTGGTGTTTTCAGCATATTCCTTGCTTGTTTTCTAGTGAGGGATGCTGCCCTTTGATCCTGTCTAGGACCCTGGTCATGCTCTGTTTCTTGCCTGCTTCTGGGTAGAGGAGCTGG
>NW_007729863.1:104186-106308 GCF_000696425.1 Galeopterus variegatus
TGCCATAGTGAATGGATTAAAAATGGTGGTTGCATTGGTTTGGAGGGCTCTAAAAAGAAAGTGAATGAGGACATTAGTTTCTCTCTGCTCCTCTCTGCTACACCGTTTTCACAATGTGATACGCTGCCATCGCTGAAATCAAAACCAAAGAAAGCCTTCACCAGATGTGTTCCCTGGACTTTGGGCTTCCTAGCCTTTCAAACTGTAAGCGATAAATTTCATTTTCTTATAAATTACCCAGTTTCAGGTATTTTGTTATAAGCAACAGGAATAGATTAATACATAAGCCCTGCATATTGTTTTTATTTTCCCTTTAAAGAATTATCTTTTATGGGGGTGTACTGTGTACTGTGATGGTACATGACCCAATGGAGCTCTCCGAGCTGCTGTCCTTATTCGGGGAGGCTGGGATGAAAACTGCTGAGGATGGAAGATTTTCAGTGTTTTGGGAAATTGAGTTGGGGCAAGTGCTCCCCAGAAGACGAAGACCTCTCTCTTCCTTTCTTGCTATTACTGGGACTGGTGGTCCAAGGGCTTTTACCCTTAGCAGCTATGTAAAGCATAAAGTACACCAGCCTGTTACTATAATCAAATTCATCATTAGACCAGGAAATGAGTCTGACAATGGTCATTGAGAGCAATGCCAGCTCCAGCATCAAAGGCGGAAGAGTAGGTGTCACTGTTGAAGTCACAAGAGACAATTTGGTTCTCTGTGTAGTCCAGGATGCCCTTTAGGGGCTTTCTAATCCCTGCTTCATCACCTTTTTGATGTCATTACATTTGGAAGCTTTCTTCAGATGGTAGGTCAGATCCACACAGAACACAGAACAAAGAACAAAGAACACAGAACACAGAACACAGAATGCAAAGGCATGTCAGAAAACTTCCCATTCAGCTTCAGGATGACCTGGTACCAACCTTGGCAAATCCAGTAGGTGCAGCCCCACATTATCATGCCTGTTTCCCAGATGGGCCATCTGTAGTCTTCTGGTGTCATTGGTGATGTGGACTGTGCTCCCTCCATAATGTCAAAGTTAACCTGTATGGCTTTTGTCAGGGGGGCATGGAAGGTGGTAGTGTGGGAGGATTTTTTGACAATCTTGAGGGGATAATAATCCTTTTCACGGTTTAGGAAGTCTGGGAAAGAAACTATCTTGAGGTTGGGAGCATCATCATAAATATGGGGACATGAGTAGAAGGGACAGAGATGATGACCTTTTTGGCTCTACTCTTTAAGTGAGGCCAGGACCAATGGACTGCACAACATATTCAGCACCAGCATTATCCTGTTAGATATTGGCAGCGTCTTGTTTTTGGAAAGTAGAGATGGCCCTCCCATTGTTGACAAACTTCTCTTTCTCAACCTTGACTGTGCCACTGAAGTTGCTGTGTATGAAATCATATTGGTACATGCAGACAACATAGTTTATGCAATAAAGGCATCATTGATGATGACAATCTCCTCTTTGTTAAAACCCGCCCTGGCGTCTAGGTGCCCAGTGTGGACAAATCTGCTTACTTGGGCATGGGATGCAGCTGTCACAACACAAGATCATGTGGCTGTCTGTGGGACCGTGAGGAGCAGAGAGCCAATTATCTTTTAAGAAACTTAAAAATGAGAGCAATCTCTTCTTATATTTACTCATATATTTACCATTTTTGGTGCTTTTCATTGCTTTGTGTACATTCAAGTCTCTATCCAGTATAGTTTTTCTGTGCCCAAAGAAATTCTCTTAACGTTTTTTTTAGTGCAGATACACTGATGGAAAATTTTTGCAGCACATGTTTGTCTGAAATCTTTATTTCATCTCTTTAAAGAGTATTTATGTTGTGGCTTTAGGGTTTTATCCAGCAGAGGGTGCTGTGTCTCTCCATAGTTTGGGATGAAGACAAATGCTAAGGTGCTTCCAGCAGATCTTCCTGCTCTCAATGGAGCTGGAGTCCCGGTCTCGGTGCTGAATTTGCAGAGGAGGTTGTTTCAACTCAAGACTTCACAAGAGAAGAGAACAGCTGCTCTCCACAGTCTGCTACATAAATAAAAATATTATGAAGAAGTTGTAATAGTTTTCTTGAAATAGGTCAATAGGAATTTGTAGTGTTATTCAAATATTGATTTTTTTTT
>NW_007729863.1:107304-109104 GCF_000696425.1 Galeopterus variegatus
TTTTTTTTTCTTTTTCTAGCAAGTTTATTAGTGTGTTATGGCTTCATTTTTATTCCTGAGAAGGAATTGGTCTAGGTTTGCCATCAGGATAGGAGAAAGTCTGATTGTCCTCTCCAAGACAGTGCTTGATGCTCATGTTTTTCTCTTGAAATGCCCATACCTTTTAATGCTTTCTCAGAAGTAGGTAGTCATAGCCATTATATTAGTGACTTCGACCTGGATTTCAAAGTAGTTGGTCATTTGTCCGAAGATTTTATTTTATTATTAATTTTATTTTAATATGTGATTGTGATGCTTCATTTCTAGAGAATCTTACAATTTGGTATGAAATAGAGAGTTATCACTTTAAAAGCTCATGAAGTGTTTCACATAGAAGCACCAAGCTTGTAATTACAAGTTGATGACCAGAGCTTACATCTTATAGCATAGCAAAAATTATAGTGAATTACTTTTTGCCGATCTAGTTTTTCATTGTATATGGGAACTCGTGAATGATGATGTCACTTTTCTTCATTGAATCATAGAGGTTTTGCCGATTGTATTCTGATGATAATCACCATCAGAAAGGCAGTTGGGATAGACCTTGATAGACCTGGCTTCACTGCATACCGGTCGGGTGGTTTTTTGCCAAGGTATTGAATCTCTCTAAACCTCAGTTCCCTTTTCTGTAACACTGGAACAACTATAGTATTTAGCTCATAAGATTATCGTAAGCTTGTTGTTATAATGTGTGTAAACCACTCNGATAATCACCATCAGAAAGGCAGTTGGGATAGACCTTGATAGACCTGGCTTCACTGCATACTGGTCGGGTGGTTTTTTGCCAAGGTATTGAATCTCTCTAAACCTCAGTTCCCTTTTCTGTAACACTGGAACAGCTATAGTATTTAGCTCATAAGATTATCGTAAGCTTGTTGTTATAATGTGTGTAAACCACTCAGTACAGTGTCGGTCACATTTTGACTCAATAAATGACAAGGATTATTTTAAATTTTAAAATTTGTACTGAAAGAAATGCATGGCATGCTAGTCTGTTTTCTGTCATTTATAACAGGATGTTTGAAACTGGGTTATTTATTAAAAAACGAAATTTATTTATGACAGTTTTGTAGGCTGGGAAGTCCATGGTCCAGGGGGTGCATCTGGTGAGGGCCTTCTTCTTGGTGGGAAATCTACAGAGTCCTGTGGCAATGTAGAGTATCACATGGCGAGAATGGCCTAAGTAAGAGTGCTAAACTGTTCACTTGCTCTCCTTATAAAACCGTCAGAACCACTTCATTATAACCCATTAATGGGTTAATCCATTCATAAGGGCGGGGTCCTCATGATCAAATAACCTCCTAAAGGCCTCACTTTTTAAATACCATAATCAAATTGACCACCCTCTTAACACTGTTACAGTGGGGATCAAGTTTTCAAAACATGAAGTTTTGGAGCACACATTCAACTCATAGAACATGATATTAAACAAGAATTATTATCTCTATTCTATGGGTAATTCAGGAAGCATGGACAGATTGCAAAAGAGATAAATAGTTGGGTGGTTAAATATTAATAATTTTCTAATTTAATGAAATGTCCTAACACTGATAAAAACAGAATGCATATAATTCTGTATTAGTAAACCAGGACTAATGATACAATAAAATAGAAAAGCCGTTTCCAGGGTCCGGTAAATGAGATCCCTTAGCCTGAGGTTGAGAAGGGGAAACTGAGGCTCTGAGAAGTCCCGGGTTCAGGTGCCAGGAGACAGCACGATCCTGAGAGCTGTGCACTGTGATACCAGAGTATTAATTGCAT
>NW_007729863.1:113578-123830 GCF_000696425.1 Galeopterus variegatus
GAGGTTTTGGTGATGGGACACAATAACTAATTACATTGTATATTGACAAAATAAAAAAAAATAGAAAAGCCACTTTGTTTTGTATCATGATACTTTACTTTATTATGGCTCTATCACTTCCTATTACCTAATTTTTGCAAATACACCTGTTATCCTCTTTGGCCATACATGGGAGATAAAGCTCTTCTGGGGTTCCTTGACTATAATGAGAAAGTTTCTGATGTTCTGTTTGAGGGCCCATGGCAGTTATGAATAGGTAGGTCTACACTACTGAAGTAACTGGACCTCACCTGTTATAGGCTGAATTGTGTCCCCACCAATATGTATTTGTTGAAGTCTTAATCCCCAATACATAGGAATGTGATTATATTTGGAGATAGGGTCTTTAAAGAGGTAATTAAGATGATATGAGATCATTAGGGTTGGACCCTAATCCAGTATGACTGGTGTTCTTACAAGGAGAGGAGACTAGGATACAGACATGCACAGAGAAAAGACCATGTGAAGATACCAGAAGATGAATGAAATCTGCAAACCAAGGAGCGAGGAGTTCAGAAGAAACCAACCCTGTTGACACTTTGATCTTGGACTTCTAGCCTCTAGAACTGTGAGAAATAAATTTCTGTTTTTTAAGCCACTCAGTCTACGGTACTTTATTATAGCAACCCGAGCAAACAAATATACCACCTGTCACCTTTGCTCCAAGTCTCCTTGTTAGCATGACTTCTTCAAAGGATTTGGGACTCTACTATGTAGGTAGTGTTCATAAACTTATGAGGAACCACCTTCATGCTTCCTTTTCATAAAAATAATTAAATGTATCATCTTTGTCTGGAAAGCTAAACATTGCTGAACTGAATTCACATTTGAAAGACTTTATTTTCCTGTTAAGTACTGAGGTCTGATAACCTGTCATATATTAAAGTCCACCAAGAAATGGAGATGGAGCTTTCTTGTGGCTTTTCTCTGAACCACGTGAACTAAGTTTCCTTTACACAGAAAGATTCTTCTGAAGCAGGAGAACAAAGAAAAGACAGGCACCTCTTTCTAGTTCCCAGAGATTGATATGTGTATATTAGATACTGCTGTCTAGCCTACGAAGAAAGTGATTGTGCCCTCAGGACAAATATACTGAAGGAGTTCTCACTTTTAGCAAAAGGATAGTCCAGATATTCTGATCGTTACAAAAGCTTGCTAATGAAGACCTCATGTACTGAATGTTAAATTGTCAATTGGTTCTTTTGCTGTCAAAAGCAGGTTCATTTCAAAGTGGGATGACTATAAAAACATGTTAAGTTTATTTGTTTGTTATTGCTGCTGTAACAAATTACCACAAATTTAGCAGCTTAATACAATACCCATTCATTATCTCCCAGTCCATGAGTCAGAATCTGGACACAACATGGCTCCACCAGCTCCTCTCAGCTCAGCACTTTATGAAGGCTGAAAGCAAGGTGTCAGCCAGGCTGGACTCTTCTCGTCCATGAGTCAGAATCTGGACACAACATGGCTCCACCAGCTCCTCTCAGCTCAGCACTTTACGAAGGCTGAAAGCAAGGTGTCAGCCAGGCTGGACTCTTCTCTGAAGGCTCTAGAGAAGAATCTGATTCCAGGCTCTGATTTGGTTTTTTCCAAATTCAGTTTTTTGCAGTCATGGGACTGAGGTCCCCATTTCCTTGAAACATGGCTCTTTTAATTTTCAAGCCAACAATAAGAGGTCAAATCCTTACTGTGCTTTCTAATCTTTCTTTCTGTTCCCAACCAGAGAAAGATCTTTGATTTTGATGGCTCATGTGATTAGATTAGGTCCACATGGATAATCTCCTTGTTTCAAAGACAGCTGATCAGTAACCTTAAATACATCTTCAAAGTCTCTTTTGCCATTTAATCTAATTATTCTTGGGAGTAGCTAGGGATAAAGATTATGGGGGCCAAAATTCTGCCAACCACACATCATTAGGTGACATCTTTTTAGTTTACTTAAGAAGATGAATTTTTTTTCATTTTGGAATAGTTATGAACATATAGTATCATTAAAATAATGGCATTTTGGCAGTATTTCATTCGTTTTTATAGCTGAGTAGTATTCCATTGTGTAGATGTACCACATTTTCTGTATCCACTCATCTGATGATGGACATTTGGGCTGGTTCCAACTCTTGGCTATTGTAAAGAGTGCTGCAATGAACATTGGGGAACAGGTATACCTTCGACTTGATGATTTCCATTCCTCTGGGTATATTCCCAGCAGTGGGATAGCTGGGTCATATGGTAGATCTATCTGCAATTGTTTGAGGAACCTCCATACCATTTTCCATACCACATTTTCCATAACCACTCATCCGATGATGGACATTTGGGCTGGTTCCAACTCTTCACTATTGTAAAGAGTGCTGCAATGAACATTGGGGAACAGGTATACCTTTGACTTGATGATTTCCATTCCTCTGGGTATATTCCCAGCAGTGGGATAGCTGGGTCATTTGGCAGATCTATCTGCAATTGTTTGAGGAACCTCCATACCATTTTTCATAGAGGCTGCACCATTTTGCAGTCCCACCAACAATGTATGAGGGTTCCTTTTCTCCTCAACCTCGCCAGTATTTATCGTTCAGAGTCTTTTGGATTTTAGCCATCCTAACTGGGGTGAGATGGTATCTCAGTGTAGTTTTGATTTGCATTTCCCGAATGTTGAGTGATGTTGGGCATTTTTTCATGTGGCTGGAGATAACAATTTTCAATGTATGTGTACCTCTCTCAGGGTGCACACAAAGAAGAGGCTATGTGCACACATAGAGATGACAGTAGCCTACAAGCCAAGAGAAGAGTGAAACCTATCTTGTCAGCACCTTGATTGGACCTAGAGAGAATTATATTAAGTGAAACGAGTCAGGCACAGAAAAAGAAATATCACATGTTCTCACTTATTTGTGGGAGCTAAAAATACATAAACAAATACAAAAAAACAGGGTGGGGGAGGGAAGAAGACATAACAATTACAATTCCTTGAAGTTAATACGACAAGCGAACAGATATGAGGTTGTTGTAAGGAAGGGGGGAGAGGGAGGTGAGAGGGAGGTTTCGGTAATGGGCCACAATAATCACCCACATTGTATATCGGCAAAATAAAATTAAGAAAAAATAAATAAATAAAAATAAATAAGGGTTTGGGAAAAAAAATGGCATTTTGACTTCCATAGATGAACTTGTCTTTGCATTTTTATTTTTTTTAATTAAATCTTCATTTTCTTCTCTAACTTACAAATCCAGGCCCGATTTAATTTTTTGGTACTGATAGACAACTTTCATGGTTATTTCTGGGCTCCTGTGTAACAAGTCTGTTACTTTGGTGTTGGTCATAAAGTACGGCTCCTTAAAGATCTCCAGGTATGAACACAGATAAAAATAATGCACTAATCCTAGTTAGAAATAACCCCTTTATGTCAGTGGTTCTCAAATTTCAGATGCATCAGAATCACCTGGAGAGCTCATTAAAACACAGATTGCTGGGCTGCACTCCTGAATTTCTAATTTAGTATCTATGAGATAGAGCCTTGATAATTTGCATTATTAACAAGTTCCTATTGATGTTGTTACTACTGATCGAGGGTGAACATTTTGGAAAGCACTATTTTAGGTTGTTTTATTTCTATTTTCTCAACTTATGAAAAAGCACAAATTTGCTGCTTCATGTTTTTGAAGATACATGCAATGTAGTGTTGCTGCAATTATTTTATACTTACGCCATCAAATAACGTGCATAAAATGGAAACCGAATGAAAAAATGTGACATAGAAAAAAGGAGCCTGATCATTAATAATATTTAGAACATTTTCTTATATGTTCCAGGCAATGATAAATTTGTTTTTAATCCCTTATTTATTTTCTTGCTGTATCTAAATATTGACCTATGAAAATTAAGCACAAGATGGTAAAAGGAAGGATAAGAAGAAAGTGAATTGTTAATGTTCAGATGTGTCCACTGGAAGTAAAGTTTGCAGGAAAGTTTTTCTGAATTTGATTTAAATCTCATTCTTCATCTTGTGAACCAGATATTCTAAGGAAGTATTTACTAAAACTTTTCTTGAAGTGTAATAAAGTATTTTTGCCAGTGGTATAGTTGTCCACATTGGATAGGGTCATTTCCATTCTAAAATGTTTGTTATCTCCTTTTCATGGCAGAAGATTTACCAGATGATATTTCACAGTAAAGGTGAGGAAATTTCAGCAAGTTATTGTTTTTGTAGATAAGAATTATTTCTTTCCTATTACAATATTCTTATTTATAGCAATGATCACTAATTCTAATGAAGATAACATTGATGAAGTCATTATATTTCACAATAGTAAAGGTGAAAATTACAATCTGTAAATGGAGACATTTGAAAACTATTCTGTCCAATTTGCTGATATATAAGATGCACGAGGCATGGGTTTTGAAGGATGAGGAGCATAGAAACAAATGAAAATCTCAGAGTAGAAAGGAAGAACTCTGATCAAAGAAAAAGGGAGAAGATGACAATGTCACTGAGAAGGGTTACTTTGCCTTTCCCCAATGATGTTATGGTAGATTTCCAATTCTCTTTTCTGATATGTTTTCTTCAGTGTAGCTTCAGCCAGTTTGCTGGCTTCTCAGAACACAGCTAGAAAAAGCAGGAAAATGTATTTCTCAGCACCTCCAAGATTCTGCACAGAGTCCTTTAAAGTCCTGGAAACATGACTCTCAGATACGTTCTCCCCTGAGCATGCCTATACAGAATCAAAAAGCACCAAAACCCATGGGTGAGGGCAAATGGGTGTTACAAGTTAAGACTGTTAAGAAATTTCCAGTGATTGTGAAATATAACTCATAATTTATATATATATGCTTTGTGTTTTAATAAACCAAAAAATGATCTATAACACGAGTTGTAGCAAGAATAGACTTAGGAGTAATGCCGTGTTAATATAAAACCCAGTTATGGTCTCAACCTTAGTTTCCTGGGACCGTTAATGAAAAAATAGACAGATAGGCCTGTATTCTGTGGAGAATAGGCCATTTATTATATAGTGGTGACAATGGATTGGAAGCAAATGAACAAAATTGGCAGTCATAAAATCTGGGTTTGCCTCTGATCCTATGATTTGTGGGTTATGGAATAACAACCTCCAAGATGCTTCATTACATCAGCGTGTGTGTGTGTATGTGTGTGTGTGTGTGTGTGTGTGTGTGTGTGTGTGTGTGTGTGTGTGTGTTTGATCAAGGATTCTTCTTCCTTGGAAGCTTAGAAGCTTGAAACAACTCCAAGCATAATGAAGGGTCTTCTCACATAAGAAGACAGAAGCAAATACATGCTAAGTGTGATTTATATTTTTTTTCTTCGAGTTACAAATTGCTGTCATGGATCCTGCAACCAGACAGCATTCATATACTCTACTGGGAGGGTAAGTGGCTGACCCATCAATGGGAATAAATTTACACATGTAGAAATGTCTTCCAAATCAAAGCGTAGCAGCATGTGGATCTGTGAGTTGAAATAGAAAGGCCCAGAATAGATATTTGAAGTCCTGCCTCATAAATTTTGGGATCCATTTGTTTGTTGTATGTATGAGGTGGCACATATAACAGTTCCTAGTTACCTCAGAGGTCTATGCCAGTTTGAAGGTTGTTATGTTTGGGTAGAAAGAAGCTCTCTTCTTAGACTGACTTGGCCTCTAAAGGAGATGGTAAGAAAAAGACTAAAGTGAATCGAGTAGACAAAATATGCTGTGGCCTTGAAGAATATTCTGCAGGGAAGAAGACCAGCCGACATATAACAGTTCCTAGTTACCTCAGAGGTCTATGCCAGTTTGAAGGTTGTTATGTTTGGGGAGAAAGAAGCGCTCTTCTTAGACTGACTTAGCCTCTAAGGGAGATGGTAAGAAAAAGACTAAAGTGAATCGAGTAGACAAAATATGCTGTGGCCTTGAAGAATATTCTGCAGGGAAGAAGACCAGCCATGTTCTTGTCCACCAGCTTTATGAAGTATAACAACCAGTGCTAAGGGGGCAGAAACACTAGTTTAAAGTGCATGTGATGTGTCAGGCACTAGGCTCGGTGTCTACATTTGATTCTAATATCAGCCAATTTGTGGAAACTGAGGCTCAGAGTTTCAAAAAGATCATAAATGGATTGTAAATCTGGGTGAATCTGGTCTAAAACCTACTCTGCATACCTAGCTCCTGATGAAATCTGACTGGATCAGCCACCAGTGACCTGGGTGAGTTTTGCAGAAATCACAGTGTTCTCATATGCAAAACAGTGGATTATCTCTAAGGTTTATTCCAAAAAGTTTGAAAGCATGACGTCTCTAGGAAGTTGAAAGGATTTCACCCCGGTATTGGCAAAACCTCTTTCACTGCTTTCAGGCTAAGTAATTTCCCCTAATTTTGTAAAAGCCCTTACACCCATTTAACTTCCGTTTATGCAAAATCATTTGGGTGTAAATAAATGAGATGTTTTAACAAGGTAATTTCTTTTAGAAAATAGGTAGTGTAACAAATAACAGAACAATTGGCACCAGGAATAACTTTCTTGGTTTTACTTATTCTAGATTGGCTAATATATTTTCATTCCTCAAGAGGAATATGCAACATTGAGAATGGCCCTAATTAAAGTCTTCTCATAAATGTCATAGTAATTTAGACCTGCTTGGAAGTCACAATTCCTGTTGCTAAGCTGTAACAGATCTGGCCCCTGATCACCTCTCCAGCTTACCTCCCACCACTCAGTTGAAGTCACATCAGCCCCTCTTGCTGTTCTTTGGACACCTGCTTGGAAGTCACAATTCCTGTTGCTAAGCTGTAACAGATCTGGCCCCTGATCACCTCTCTAGCTTACCTCCCACCACTCAGTTGAAGTCACATCAGCCCCTCTTGCTGTTCTTTGGACACTCCAGGCTTTGCTGCCCCAGGGCTTTCCTATTCTCTTTCTTGAGAATGTTCTTCCCACGGATATTTTTCATGGCTCATCTCTCTCCCCATTTTTTTTTTTTTTTTTGATCTAGACACAGAAAGCTCCTCATTGTAGTGGAGCTGTTTGACTATAACATCTAAAATAGTATGTTCAATCGGCCCCCTCTGACCCTCTCTATCCTTTTGTTCTGCTCAATGTTTCTCCATAGCACTTACCTCTTACCCTATACTATATTGCACATTTATTTTCTCCTCAGCCCTCCCCAGACCGTAAGCTTCACGAGAGCAAGGACCATGCTTATATTGTCTTATCAGTCTGCTCTGGCCCCCAGGACAGCCCTGGCCATATCACTGCCCGATAAATGCCATAATTGCTGAATGAATCTACTGAATATGTGATTGTAAGTGACTTCTGTTTAACAGTATTTGATCTGAAGGAAGCTTCTCATGGAAATTAAAATTCAAGCAAAAGGACTAATCAAATTATTATTTTTTCTCTGTCTTTGCCTTAAGTAACAGACTGAAAATTCCTGGGAAAGGGTGAGACACAGAAGCTGGCATCAAGTTAATTAAAGAGGAGCCATTTTAAATAGCAGTCATTTTGACCCAGTGTTAATGAGGGAAAACTGACATTGCAGCTGGGGCTTCTCTCCTGGCTGTGCTGCTGCTGACTTGCAAATGTGGCAGGAGCATGTTCATGCACCCAATCCGCTGCTGTGACAGCAGGTGGTGCCACTTGTCTCGGCAACTGGGGCATCTCCTGCGGGAAGGTCAGCCACACAGTAACATTAATGTGACAACATGGGGGAATCCTTTCCTCTACAGCAGGTCTGCAGTAGAAAAAATGTATGAGGGTATCAGAGTCAGGAATTGGGATGAAACCTGCTCCTAGGGTGCCAGCATATGAAGTAACTACATTTGAGTGATAGAGAGATTGAGAGGAAAATGGTAAGGGAGAGGCAGATGACGCATATGCCTTGCTCATTTAATTGTCCTTTCATGCTCACATCCTTCTGGAGAGAGCAGCTCCTGGGATGCTTCTGTGAGCCTTTGATACACTCCCAATATACAGGTTTAATCTCCCAATATTCAGAGTATATTGAGGAGCAAACGTTCATTTGCATTAATGACTTTTGTTTCAAAATGGACCATTTACCTAACACCTATTATTGAATGCCTATTACGTGACAGTCTTTGCAGTAAGAACTAAGGGCATATTAAGGTCTAATAAAGCATGATTCCTCTCTACAAGTTGAGGGTGTGTAAATGCTATTATAAATACCATGTAAGAGGTATGAACAAGATGTTATGGGTTCCCCAAGGAGAGTGTGTCAATAATTGGGGGAACTGGGGAAGACCTAGTTAGAAGGTGATATTTGAATATGAAAGATGAACAGGATTTTTTTCAGACATAAATGTCAGGGAAAGGGCATGCCATACAGAGAGAACCGTATGTATCAAAGCAACGGATTGGATTTTGGTAATGGCAAGAATTTTGGTTTGTGTGTATATATCCACTTGAGGGAGTTAGAGTATAATGGTGGATATATCTGTCAAAATTTGTTCAAGAAAATCTTAGCCACTCTATATATACTACACATTTGAAATGTTTAATATGGGAAATTAGATGTTTATGCTCATTGGAAGGCTTTGAGAGAAACAAAGACTATGACAGTGTGGAACATCTCTGGGGTGATTCTCAAGTGCTCAACCAGAAAATGCTTCAAATCTCATGACCACCCAAGTGTCTGCTCACAATATCTGGTGAATAATGTCCTCCAAGTCTTTGGAACTTGGATTTGGAAGGCAAATATTGTGATTCCTCTCAATGGTAGATTTTAACTCAAAGCCAGATAGGAAAAACTATGCCCACCATCCTCTTTGTTGCTATTCTCTTCTTGGCAATGGAGCATGGACCATAGATGGGCTAGGGTAGTACAGAATTGATGGCAAACAGCCAAGCTCAGTGAAAGACAGGTAAGGTTGGCTAGAGTCCCAGTGTACAGGCTTTCATGACATAATATGTGCCTGCACTTCATCTTGGGATCACTGGGGAAATTGTTGACTGTCTTAACTCAGGGAATGAAATGCTTAACTGAGTTTTAGAAAGATTTATCTATTACTTTAATTACCAGAAAAGTAACTTTATAAATTTAAATAGGAAAAAATAAGAAATGAAAGAGAGGGACATATGACACTCTGGTAATTACAAAAAGTTTGGATTAAAGGAAATAAAATAGAAGGCAGAGAAACCAGTTGCTTCCAAAGCTTTTTCTTTCTATTAACAACCAAGTTTTGTCTCTGTGAACATTAAATGAGCATCTATACACCAGCATTGTGCTTCCAAAAAGAGAAGCACTATGATAGTTTCCATTTTCATTCTTCTCAATCCCAATTCAACTAATTAGAAACAAAATTCGCTGTCTGCAAAGGCCATCCACGGATTTCTGTGGCAGAGACTGCTAGCTGTCTACTAAAGATCTGTGTTGCCCTTGTACTGTTTAGAGGTTGCTATGAAGTGGCTGCCCAGCCATGGACTATCATTCCCAACTCCTTAGCGTCTAAGTGGGACCATGTCACTGAATTCATGTGGGTAAAAATATACCAATTCCAGAACTGGTGCATAAAAATCTTCCACATCACCCTTTGAACTTTTTTCTCATCTGCCAGCTGGATGAAACTCTCCTGGATGACCTAGTAAGCCACACAATAAAAAAGGCAGAGTCTTCATGAACTTGGTTCCCAGAATCCCTTTACCCCTCACCCCAAACCACCACCACCACCGCCAACTTGATCTTTTATGAGCAAGAAGAATACTTCTATTGCATTAAGCCACTGAGATTTTGGACCTCTTCCATTAGTTACCATAGCTAATAATGCTTTTCTCTGTGCTTCTCTGAAGCAGTATGTACTATCTCTTTAGCACATGATGCCTGTGGGCATTTGAATAAGAATGTCTTCTGAGTACTTGAAAATATAGGTAAGGAATTCAGGAGGGTCTGAATATACAGAACTTTGAAGTTATTTGCACACGGGTAGTATTTAAAAGCATGGGTGTGGGTAGGATGGTGCAGGGAGCATGAGCAAAGAAGGCCAAAGAAGGACTCTCAGGGAGAAAATATAGGTAAGGAATTCAGGAGGGTCTGAATATACAGAACTTTGAAGTTATTTGCACATGGGTAGTATTTAAAAGCATGGGTGTGGGTAGGATGGTGCAGGGAGCATGAGCAAAGAAGGCCAAAGAAGGACTCTCAGGGGGTGGAACTGTAAGAATGCAGCAGAGAAAGAAGCAGTAGCAAAAAATGTGGCCAAGAGAATA
>NW_007729863.1:124254-126328 GCF_000696425.1 Galeopterus variegatus
CGGGTAGTATTTAAAAGCATGGGTGTGGGTAGGATGGTGCAGGGAGCATGAGCAAAGAAGGCCAAAGAAGGACTCTCAGGGAGTGGAACTGTAAGAATGCAGCAGAGAAAGAAGCAGTAGCAAAAAATGTGGCCAAGAGAATAAAGTACAATCCGTTCTGGAATTCATGAGAATTCAAGGGAAGGAAGACTATGTCAAAGGCTCAGGACAAATAATGTTTCACTGCAGTACAGAGAACAAATGTAAAATTGCTATGCACTGAGGATTGAAAAGGGTAGTGAGAGTAGCAACAGAAACCACTGCTGATCCTAGAGGTGGCAGTAAGGGAAGGAGATAGGTGCCTTCAAGGTCAGCAAAACAAGCAGGTGCATTTTAAGTACGAGGACATGTTAAACAGGTTTGTAACCTGAAAGAGAAGAGCCAATGAGAGAAAATGTATGGAAGATTAAATAAAAAGAAAAGGCGGTGAATGTTGAAAAGGCCTGGAGGACGTAAGAGAATGGAAAGTCCATGAAAAGGGGTTTTGTCTGTCTTATTCCACACTGTATTCCAAAGCTTAGATATCCTGGTACCAGAAGACATTCAAGAAACATTTACTGAGGGAACGTGCAAGAGACAAAGGGAGGGAAGAGAAGATGAAATCAAGACTACAAATAAGAGTGTTATCTTTGGGAGAGAGGCAAGACATCCTCTGGGACAGGAGGGAAGAAGGGAAAGGTGGGGAACAGGCAAATAACATAGGATGCGGAGTGTGTGACTGATGGCTGCTATTTTGTCTGTGAGGTAGGAGGTTTGGCCATCTGCTAAAAATGAGTGGATGAGTCCAGCTAAGTGACTTTGAAAAGAGTGGTAAAGGTTTGTAACACCTACTGGCATAAATAATACAGTCGTTTACTAGAAAATATTAGCTAATACAAGTACTAACAATGCTTGCATTGTGAAAATTAATTCATTCATCTGAGATTGTTTAAAAAAAGATTCACAGAAAATAANTGCATTGTGAAAATTAATTCATTCATCTGAGATTGTTTAAAAAAAGATTCACAGAAAATAAACCACTAGATACACTGAATGTTTGGTAAGGTTAGGGGTTAAGTTTATGATCTAAATATAAATGTGTTTGCAGATTATCTAGAGCAAAGCTGATCACCAATTTTGTGTATTATACAATCTCAGACACTGTGTTAGTTTTTTTCTATGAGCTTTAAGTTTCTATCTAATATCACATTAATAACTATAACATTATGTAATGAGAATTTCGTTATATAGGTAAAATTATATAAAAAAGCAATTGTCTTTAATTCTCTGATTTAGTTTCCAAGTCTTAAATAAGGCCTTTCATAAAGAAAACATAATTGAATAAATTCTGTGTGAATGCTTAAATGAATTTTATAGACTGGAGCTGGCTCTGAATATGTAGATTTCATAATGTTGAACATCTTGAAAACTTCTATGGCAATAAAAGAGCTGTTTGCTTAGCATTTTAATATACTGTCAAGGCATGCATTTCTGCTTAATTACCCTCTTCCAGACTGAATCCAGACAACCTTGAGCATTCCTTCATTCCTTCATTCAAGGAATTTTCACTGAACACTTGCAGACCATCAGCAACACAGCAAAGATCAGAATGGCATGGTTTTCCTGTCTTCATGGAGATGAATGAGTGAACATTTTCATTAGCCTAACCATGAGTTCTTCCCAAATTTTCCCATGAGCCACAGCCTCCTATCTTTTAGCAGTTTTGTTAAGAGCCCATGGTGAATTGGAGTCTACCAGTTATTTACCCATATCTGATTTTGTCATGGTCATGTGGAAAACGTAAGGATGTGAGCAAGTCACAGTTTTATTTGGTTGGAGGATCCTACTAATAATGTCAAGATTAAAGGATTTATATTGTGTAGAAGGCAGGGTGAAAGAAGTGAACAGTGGAACTCATATTTGGTGAGCCAGTAGCTAAATTTTAAAATATATATTTTTAAATATGAAGAAAACATATTTAACTTTTTAAGTACAATGATCTTCCATGGATATACATGTTTGGTTTTCTGTCTTTTAGGCTAAGGCAATTCTGAGG
>NW_007729863.1:126813-142574 GCF_000696425.1 Galeopterus variegatus
ATGATCTTCCATGGATATACATGTTTGGTTTTCTGTCTTTTAGGCTAAGGCAATTCTGAGGTGGTGCAATGAACATCATTATCTGTGGAAATCTCTTTGATTGTCATTGCATTATGATTAATATTGTGATGACTCTCTTTTAGAGGACGGATGCTACTCCTCCAGGGAGATAAAATATGAATATTAGCTTTAAGCACATACTCCTTTCCCCCACCCGCTCCAGCACAGAGTGGCTCTGGAATGTCATGCTTCACATGGGAGTTAGAAAGTTTTCATTTATAATTCTTCTTAGAAAGCAGAAAGTTGATATTAGAAAATCTTTATTTTTCAGTTAGAATGTGATGATATATATTTCCTACTGTGAACAGCCATATAGCCCAAATAATTTAATTTTGCAATGACAACTTTTGTCTTTGAGCTGTCCATATACATAAAAAAATAATCTGTAGGCCAAAAGGTTCTATCATATCTACAAATAAGGTAAGTAAATCTTTTTTCCACGAATGCTACAAATAATGTCTTCATTGTGGTAAATAAAACAAAACAAAACAAACAAAACAAAAAACGTAACATGACATCTACCCTCTTAAATTTTAGGTGTATGGCACAGTATTGTTAACTATAAACACAGTATCATATAGCAGATCTCTAGGACTTTTCCATCTTGCATGGCTGAAACTTTATATTCATTGAACAGCAATTCTCCCATTTCACCCTCACCCCAGCCCGGGAAACCACCATTCTACTTCCTATTTCTATGAGTTTGACTATTTTAGATAATTTATGCATGTGGAATCATCCAGTATTTGTTGTTCTGTGGCTGGCTTATTTCACTTAGTGTAATGTCCTCAAGGTTTATCCATGTTACAGCATATGGCAGAATTTTTTTTTTATGGCTGAATAATTCTCTCTTTTATAAATACTACATTTTCTTTATCCATTCATCTGTCAATGAACATTTAGATTGTAACTACCTCTTGTCTTGTGTGAATAATGCCACAATGAACATGGGAGTGCAAATATCTCACTCAGATCCAGATTTCAATTCTTTTGGAAAAATGCCCAGAAGTAGGATGGCTGGTAGTCCTATTTTACTTTTTTTTTTTTTTTTGCTATTGAGTCATAGGAGTTTCTTATATATTTTTATATTAACTCCTTGTCAGATATATGGTTCAAAAATATTTTCTCACATTCCATAGGTTGCCTTTTTATTCTGTTGATTATTTTCTTTGCTGTGACAAAGCTGACATAGACTCACTTATCTATTTTTGCTTTAGTTGCCTGTGCTTTTGGTCTTATATCCAAGAAGTCTTTGCCAAAACCAGTGCTATGAGGCTTCTTCTCTTGTTGTCTTCTGGAAATTTTATAGTTTCAGGTCTTATGATTAAGCCTTTAAAAAAAATTTTGCATAATGTTTAATTAAATTAAGTTAGTTATAGTACTAAATACGTCTGCCATGAACAATTTAGACAACAAATGCAATGTTCTCTTGATCAGTAACCAACTCAACTGGTGGCAGCAGAAGTTTATGGCCATGCTAAAGGGTGGCTGCATGGTGTATGATGCATTTGGCTGCAGATGCAATTTTTTTTTTTTAGTTTTTAAATTTTTAAATTTTTTTATTTTTTAGATTTTATTGGTTGTGCATATTCATGGGGGTACAAACTGACCTTCATCACTTGTGCCCAAGGTGTGATGCCAAAATCAATACTATCAGCATGCCCATTACCACAAATTGCAATTATTCCCCGTGTCCTCTACCCAGTTAATCCCCAGCTTCCCTCCCCAACCTCTCCCTGGCCCAACCCACTCCACAACCCTAGGTATGCTCTCTCCCTCTGCAAGTCCAATGCACCACTGTGGTCTTTCTTTCCTTCCTTCTTTCTCTCTTAGCTCCTACTTATGAGTGAGGACATGTGGTATTTTTCCCTCTGGGCCTGGCTTATTTCACTCAACATAATTTTCTCCATCCTCATCATGTTGCTGTGAATGGCAGAATTCCATTCTTTTTTATAGCTGAGTAGTATTCCATTGTGTAGATATACCACATTTTCCTTATCCAGTCATCTGTCGATGGACATTTAGGTTGGTTCCATATCTTGGCTACTGTAAATAGAGTTGTGATGAACATGGGAGTGCAGGTATCCCTTCGACATGATTTTCATTCCTTTGGGTATAAACCCAGTAGTGGGGTTGCTGGAACATATTATAGTTCTATCTGTAGTTGACTGAGAAAACTCTGTACTGTTTTCCATAATTGCTGTGCTAATTTACAGCTCCTCCAGCAGTGTAGAAGGGTTCTGCTTTCTCTGCATCTTTGCCAGCATTTGTTATCCTCAGTCTTTTTGATTATAGCCAGTCTAACTGGGGTAAAATGATATCTCAATGTGGTTTTAATTTCCTGGATGATTTGTGATATTGAGCATTTTTTCAAGTACTTGGCCATTTGTGTGTCTTCCTTTGAAAAATGTCCATTCAGCTCCTTTGCCCATTTTTTTAAATTGGGTTATTTATTTTTTTACTGTGCAGTTGTTTGAGTTCCTTATATATTCTGGATATTAATCCCTTGTTGGATACATAATTTGCAAATATTTTCTCCCATTTTGTAGGTTATCTTTTCACTCTTAATTTTTTCTTTTGCTGTGCAGAGGTTTTTATTTTGATATAATCCTGTTTATTTATTTTTTCTTTTGTTGCTTGTGCTTTAGGGGTCTTATTCATAAAGTCTTTGCCCAGTCTTACTTCCTGAAGTGTTTCCTCTATGTTTTCCTTTAGTAGCTTTATAGTTTCAGGTCTTATACTTAAGTCTTTAATCCATTTGAGTTGATTTTCACATATGGCAAGAGGTGCAAGTCTAATTTCATTCTTCTGCATATGGATGCCCAGTTTTCCCAGCACCATTTGTTGCAGAGGCAGTCTTTTCCCCAATGAATGTTCTTATTGCCTTTGTCAAGGATCAGTTGGCTGTAAGTATGTGGGTTGATTTCTGGGTTTTCTACTCTGTTCCATTGGTCTCAGTGTCTATTTTTATGCCAGTACCAAGCTGTTTTGGTTCCTATAGCTTTTTCGTACAATTTGAAGTCAGGTAGTGTTATGCCTCCTAGTTCATTTTCATTTTTATTTTTATTTTTTGCCCAGGATTGCTTTGGCTATTCTTTTGTTGTTCCATATGAATATTAGGATTGTTTTTTCAATTTCTGTGAAGAACATCATTGGTATTTTGATGGGGACTGCATTGAGTCTGTAGATCCCTTTGGGTAGTAGGGACATTTTCACTATGTTGATTCTTCCAATCTAAGATCATGGACTGTCTTTCCACCTTTTTTTGTCCTCTTTAATTTCTTTCAGTAGTGATTTGTAGTTCTCTTTGCAGATATCTTTCACATCCTTCATTAAATTGATTCCTAGGCATTTTATTTTTTTGGTGACTACTGAAAATGGGCTTACTTTCTTGATTTCTTTTTGTGCTGGTTTGTTATTGGAGAATAAAAATGCTACTGATTTTCAAGTGTTGATTTTGTATCTCCTATGTTACTGAAATTGTTAATCAGCTCTTCAAGTTTTTTTGTAGAGTCTTTAGGTTTGTCTATATATAAAGTCATGTCATCTGAAAACAGGGACAGTTTGACTTTGTCTTTTCCAATCTGGATGCTCTTTATTTCTTTCTGTTGCCTGATTGCTTTGGCTGGTACTTCTAACACTATATTAAATAGGATTAGTGAGAATGGGCATTCTTGTCTTGTTCTTAGGATGACATTGGCAGTTCATTTGTCATATATAATTTTATTGTGTTGAGATACTTTCCTTCTATAGCTAATTTGCTGAAAGTCTTTATCATGAAGGTATGATGAATTTTGTCAAATGATTTTTCTGCATCTATTGAGATAATCATACAGTTTTTGTCCTTGATTTTTCTGTGTGGTGTATCACATTTATTGATCTGTGTATGTTGAAACATCCTGGCATCCTGGCATCTTGATCATGATGTAAAATTTTTTTGATGTGTTGCTGTATACTTATTGCTAATATTTTGTTGAGGATTTTTGCATCTTTGTTCATCAAACATATTGGCTTGTAGTTCTCATTTTTTGTTGTTCTTTCTCTGGTCTTGGTATCAGGATGATGCTGGCCTTGTAGAATGAGTTTGAGAGAATGGTCTCTGTTTCAGTTTTCTGGAATAGTTTGAAGAGAATTGGTGTTAATTCCTCTTTAGAGTTTGTTAGAATTCAGCAGTAAAGCCATTTGGTCCCGAGATTTTCTTTGTTGAGAGACTGCTGAGTATTGCTTCAATCTTGTTGGCTATTATTGGTCTGCTCAGGTTTTCTGTCATCTTGGTTCAATCTTGGTAATTTGTATGTGTCCTGAAATTTATCCATTTCGTCCAGGTTTTCAAATTTCTTGGCGTATAGTTGCTTGTAATAGTTTCTAATGATTCTTTTTATTTCTGTGGTATACATTGTAATGTCTTCTTTTTCATTTCTGATTTTTGTTATTTATGTCTTCTCTCTACTTTTTTTTATTAATCTAGCTAATGGTTTGTCTATTTTATTTATATTCTTAAAAAAACAACTTTCTGTTTTATTGATCTTTTGTATTGTTTTTTTGGATCTCTGTTTCATTTAGTTCTGCCCCGATCTTCATTATTTTTTTTTCCTGCCTCCTAACTTTGGGTTTGGATTGTTCCTGTTTTTCTAGTTCTTTGAGGTGTAGCTTTAGATTATTTGAAATATTTTTATTTTTTCAATGTAAGCATTTATTGCTATAAACTTCCCTCTTAGTTCTGCTTTTGGACTATCCCACAGGTTTTGATATGATGTGTCTTCATTTTGGTTGGTTTCAAGAAATTTTTTGATTTCCTGTTTAACTTCTTCTTGGACCGATAGGTCATTCAGGAGCCTGTTGTTTAATTTCCATGTATTTGTTTAGTGTCCTGAGTTTCACTTGTTATTGATTTCTAGTTTTAATCAATTGTGGTCTGAAAAAGATACTTATGATTTCGATTTTTTAAAATTTTGGTTCTTGATTTGTGACCTAACATGTGGTCTGTCCCAGTGAATGTTCCATGTGGTAATGAGAAGAATGTATATTCTCTACTCAACTAATTTTTGTATGCAGATTTGGTATTCTACAGCTTTGCTTAATTGGTTTATTAGTTCTAATGGTTTTTGTTGCTGTTAAATCTTTAGGATTGCTTACATGTAAGATTATGTTATCTGCAAACAGTGACAATTTTACTTTTTTCTTTCTGATTTGAATGTCTTTTATTTCTTTTTCTTGCCTAATTACTCTGGATTAGACTTCCAGATATAAGTTGAATAGAATCAAAGGGAATGGGCATCCTTGTTTCTGAACTTAGAGGAAGCTTTCGGCTTTTCACTATTGAGTATGACATTAGCTGTAGCCTGTCTTGTGTTGAAGAAATTTTCATCTACTCCTAGTTTGTTGAATGTTTTTGTCATGACAGGTATTGAACTTTTTCAAATACTTTTTTGGGATCTCTTGAGATAAACATGTGAGTTTTTTTTTAATCCCTTATTCTGTTAATAAAGTATATGGTACTGGTTGATTTTTGTATGTTAAACTATTCTTGTGTCTTAGAGGTAAATCCAACTTGGCCATAATGTTTGATTTTTATAATCTACTCTTGAATTTTGTTTCCTAGTATTTTGTTGAGAATTTTTACATCTGTATTTATCATGGATATTGGTTTATAGTTTTCTTTTCCTATAGTGTCTTGGTCTGGTTTTGGTATCATGGTAATGCTGGCCTCACAAAATGAGTTTGGAAGTATATTCTTCTCTTTAGTTTTCTGGAAGATTTTGAGAAGGATTGGTGTAAGTTCTTATTTAAATGTTCAGTAGAATTCACCAGTGAAATCATCTGGACCCAGGATTTTCATTGTTGGGAGATTTTTGATTACTGATTCAATCTCTTTACTAGTTATTATTCTGTTCATATTTTCTATTTCTTCATGATTCAGTTTCAGTATGTTGGATGTTTCTTGGTATTCCTCCATTTCTTCTAGGTTATCCAATTTGTTAACATGTAATTATTGATAATAGTTTCTTATAATTATTTTACTTTCTGTGGCATCAGTTGTAATATCTCTTTTTTCATTTCTGATTTTTCAGTTTGAGGCTTCTCTCTCTTTTTTTTTTGTAAGGTAATCTAGCTAAAGATTTGGCAATTTTGTTGATCTTTTCAAAAAACCAAAACCAAGTCTTAGTTTGATTGATTTTTTTCTATTGTTTTTCTATCCTCTATTTTGTTTACTTCTGCTCTAATCTTATTATTTTCTGTCTTGCTAACTTTGAGCTCATTTCCCTCCCCCCCCCTTTTTCCTAATTCCTTCAGGTGTAAAGTTAGATAGTTTGAGATCTTTCTTTTTTTTAATGTAGGTGTTTATTGCTATAAACTCCACTCTTACTACTTCTATTGTTGGATCCCATAAGTTTTGGTATGCTCTATTTTCATTTTTATTTGTCTCAAGGTATTTTTTGATTTCCGCTTTGATTTCTTCTTTGACCCATTGATTGCTCAAGAGTGTATTGTTGAATATCCACATATCTGTGAATTTTCTAGTTTTACTTCTGCCATTTATTTCTAGTCTCATTCCATTGTGGTTGAAAAATATAAGTGATATGGTTTTAATCTTTTAAAATTTGTTAATCCTTGTTTTGTGACCTATCTCATAGAATGTTCCATGTGTGGTTGAGAAGAATATGTATTCTGCTGCCCTTGGGTGGAATGTTCTATATATGTCTGTTAGTTTATAGTGTTTGCTTCAAACATATGGTCTATAGGGTTGATGAAATTCTCTGTTATTTTATTGATCTTCTGTCTAGATGTTTTATCCATTTGTGAGAGTGGGTATTGTGTTTTGGGGTTTTTTGTCCATTCAGACACTGCTGTGGTTGAATGTTCCCCAAGCTCATATTGGAACTAAACCCTCAATATGGTGGTGAAAGGTGGGGCCTATAGGAGGTGATTGAATCATCAGGACCATGCCCTGTGAATGAATTAATCAATTCATGGGGGAATTGGTTGATGGTTTAATGGGCAGTCACAGGCATGGTTCTGATGGCTTGATAAGGATAGCGAGTGAGAAGCATAACTCTCTCTTGCTCAGTCCATTCTCACCAAGTGACACCCTAGTTGCTTGCAGGACCCTGTAGAGAGTTCCCACAAAGAAGGCCCTCACTCGATGTATCACCTGGACCATGGACTTCCTAGCCTCTAAAACTGTAATAAATGCATTTTATATCTTTATAAATTAACCAGTTTCAGGTATTCTGTTATAAGCAACAGAAATGACTAATATAGTCACTCTATATCTTTTGTTTGGAGAGTTGAATCTACTTACATTTAAAGTAATTATTGTTAGCAAAGGACTTATTATTTTATTTTTTAAGTTATTTTCTGTCTCTCTTGTAGCTTTTTTGACTCACTTTTCCTCTCCTGCTGTCTTCATTTGTGTTTTGTTGATTTCTTTGTACTGGTATGCTTTGATTTCATTCTCATTTTCTTTTAAGTCTCTTCTGAATATCTATACATATTTCCTTTGTGGTTACCATGAGGTTTACATAAAACATCTTACAGTTATAGTACTCTATTTTATATTAACAACTTAAATTCAATTGCACAGAAAAACTCTTAATTTTTACTCATCCCTGTATACTTTATGTTATTGATTTTACAAATTACATATTTTTATATTATATATCCATTAATGTATCTATAATTGTTTTTTATACTTTTGTCCTTTGAATTCTATATAGGAATGAAAAGTGACTTATTCGCCATTGTTATAGTATTACAGTTGTCTTAATCTGTTCAGGATGCTATGACAAAATACTGTAAACTGGGTGGTTTATAAACAACAAACATTACTCACAGTTACGGAGGCTGTATAATCCAATATCAAGGTGACAGCAGAATTGGTGTCTGATGAAGGCCTACTTTTTGGTTTATAGACAATGACTTTTTGCTGCATCTTCACATCGTGGAAAGGGCAAACAAGTTCTCTTGAGCCTCTATTATAAGGGTACTAATCCCATTTATGAGGGCTCTGCTCCCATAACCTGATTACCTCCCACAGGCTCTACAACCTAACACCGTCAACTTGAGGGTTAGGATTTCAACATATGAGTTCTCAATGGACACAAATATTCAGACCATCGCAACAGTATTTTGTATGTCTTGTATTTATCTTTACCAGTGAGCATTAGATTTTCATGCTGCTGTTTAGCATGCTTTGGTCTCAACTTGATAAACTGCCTTTAGCACTTCTTGTAAGGCATGACTAGTAGTGATGAACTCCCTCAGCTCTTTTTATTTTTTATTTTTCTTTATCTGGGAAAGTCTTTATTTCTTCCTTATTTTTAAAGGATAGGGGTTTTTAGGTATAGTATTCTGAGTTGGTGCTTTTTTTCATCCTAGCACTTTAAATATATTAGCACACTCCCTTTTGTCCTGCAATGTTTCTGCTTAGAAATCTGCTGATGGTCTTATGAAGGTTCCCTTGTATGTGACAAGTGGCTTTTCTCATGTTGCTTTCAAAATTCTTTTTCTTTGACTTTTGACTATTCGAATATAATACGTCTTGATATGGATTTCTTTGGATTTATTCTAGTTAAAGCCCATTGGGTTTCTCAAATCTGGTTGTCCATTGTCTTCTCCAGATTTGAAAAAATTTTGGCCATTATTTTTTAAAATAAGATTTCCACCCCATTCTCTCTCTTCTTCTTTATAAAACACTCTTTTTTCCCATTCTGCAAAAAGGTGTCCCATAAGTCCCTATGGCTTTCTTTACTCTTTTTGTTCTTTTCTCCTTTTTCTCCTCCAACTGATAATTTCATATGTCCTGTCTTCAAGTTTGCTAATTCTTTCTTCTACTTGATCTAGTCTTCCATTGAAACTCTCTACTAAGTTTTTCACTGTGGCTATTGCATTCTTCAACTCTAAAACTTCCACTTGGTTCTTTTTTATATTTTCTGTCTCTGTTGATACTCTATTTTGTTTGTTTATCATTTTCTTGAGTTTATTGAGTATCTTTATGTCACTTTTTTTGAAATCTTCTTTTAAGCTAATTTATATATTTCTGTGTTTGTAGGGTCAATTTCTGGAGATTTACTTAATCCCTTTGATTGGGCCATGCTTCTCTTTTTCTTTTGTTCCTCATAGTTTTACATTGGGAACTCCCAGTCTTTATGAACTGGCTTTGTAGATGGGAAAAGCTTCATCAGTTAGATTGGATAGAGATTCTGGGGGACTCTGAAACCTTTTTGGGGCAAAACAATTTTTCCATTCCTGTGCATGCAATATCTTAATTAGAAAGAATTTCTGGTTTCTCTCTCAAGGCCTCATAAATCTCTTTTTCCCTCTGGTGTCTGTCTGTGGCACTGCAAATTCTTTGGTTCTGTAACACCAAGCTTCCCATCACTCCCTTGATGTCAGTGACTACCAGGCACCCAGAGTAATTCCAGCTCCCCTGAGTCTTGCACAAGTACCTGAGGCAAGACAAATACTAGTCCTTCAGCAGCTGTCCAATAAGCCAGAATGCCACACTCATGCTCTACTCTTCTTCCTCCCTGCTGAGGGAGAAGCCTTGAATTTTACATCTTCTCTTGATTGCACTTAGTCGTGCCAGTTGCAGCAAGTTGCCCACCAATTTTCTTTGTTCTCAGTGGCTCCAGGGCATCCAAACTATGCCAGTTCCATCAGTGCTCCAAGTGAGGCAAGATAGAAGCCCTATGTATCTTGGGAAGCCCTCTGAAGAGCCAGAATGCTGAACACATATTTCACTCCTCTCTCTTCCTACCAAGGGACAAGTCCCAAGTTGTGCACCTTTTCCCAACTGTACCGCACCATGCTGGCCATAGCAAGCCTCTTGCTGCTTTTCTTTGTTCTCAGTGACCCCCAATTTCCAAACTATGACAGTTATGTGAGTACTTTCATTGAGGTAAGTCAGAAACCAATTCCTCAGGTAGCTCTTTTAAAAAGTGGAATGTTGGAAGCATGCTCCATTCTGCATTTTCTCCCAGAGAGAAAAGATACAAACTGAAGCATTTACTCCTGGCATTGAGCTGTGCCAACTTAGGGGTAGGACTGATGCAGATAAAGTGAAATTGCTCTTTTTACCTGTTTTAATGCAACTATTTTTGGCTTTGTGTTCACCTGGAGTAATGCAATATCTTAACTGGAATTGGGAATTTCCGGAAAGGTCCTTAGCCTGTATAATGTTGTTAAATTGATGTTTCTGTGGGGGAATGAGGGCTGAGACTTCTTATTCATACCTCTTGCTGACACTGCTTCTTTTACAAACTATTTTCAAATATTTTTATATGTGGATAATTTACTTTATTCAGATTGCTCATGTCATCAAGAAATTATTTATTAGCAAGACTATCACTTGAAAACATGTGGGTAGCCACTGGCATTGAACTACTCCTTCTGGGAAAAGATAGTTTATTATTAATTATTTATGTCTGGGTAAACAATCTCTCACTTGATACAGGGAAGGTCTTGTTTACATTGAAATATGTAGCATAAATAGAAAATTAGGAGGTAAAAAGTGGCTGCATCCTGAGTTCTTCATTTGGAAGCTTTAATCCCAACAATTTGAAAGAAGATTTACTTAATCCCTTTGATTGGGCCATGCTTCTCTTTTTCTTTTGTTCCTCATAGTTTTGCATTGGGAACTCCCAGTCTTTATGAACTGGCTTTGTAGATGGGAAAAGCTTCATCAGTTAGATTGGATAGAGATTCTGGGGGACTCTGAAAACTTTTTGGGGCAAAACAATTTTTCCATTCCTGTGCATGCAATATCTTAATTAGAAAGAATTTCTGGTTTCTTTCTCAAGGCCTCATAAATCTCTTTTTCCCTCTGGTGTCTGTCTGTGGCACTGCAAATTCTTTGGTTCTGTAACACCAAGCTTCCCATCACTCCCTTGATGTCAGTGACTACCAGGCACCCAGAGTAATTCCAGCTCCCCTGAGTCTTGCACAAGTACCTGAGGCAAGACAAATACTAGTCCTTCAGCAGCTGTCCAATAAGCCAGAATGCCACACTCATGCTCTACTCTTCTTCCTCCCTGCTGAGGGAGAAGCCTTGAATTTTACATCTTCTCTTGATTGCACTTAGTCGTGCCAGTTGCAGCAAGTTGCCCACCAATTTTCTTTGTTCTCAGTGGCTCCAGGGCATCCAAACTATGCCAGTTCCATCAGTGCTCCAAGTGAGGCAAGATAGAAGCCCTATGTATCTTGGGAAGCCCTCTGAAGAGCCAGAATGCTGAACACATATTTCACTCCTCTCTCTTCCTACCAAGGGACAAGTCCCAAGTTGTGCACCTTTTCCCAACTGTACCGCACCATGCTGGCCATAGCAAGCCTCTTGCTGCTTTTCTTTGTTCTCAGTGACCCCCAATTTCCAAACTATGACAGTTATGTGAGTACTTTCATTGAGGTAAGTCAGAAACCAATTCCTCAGGTAGCTCTTTTAAAAAGTGGAATGTTGGAAGCATGCTCCATTCTGCATTTTCTCCCAGAGAGAAAAGATACAAACTGAAGCATTTACTCCTGGCATTGAGCTGTGCCAACTTAGGGGTAGGACTGATGCAGATAAAGTGAAATTGCTCTTTTTACCTGTTTTAATGCAACTATTTTTGGCTTTGTGTTCACCTGGAGTAATGCAATATCTTAACTGGAATTGGGAATTTCCGGAAAGGTCCTTAGCCTGTATAATGTTGTTAAATTGATGTTTCTGTGGGGGAATGAGGGCTGAGACTTCTTATTCATACCTCTTGCTGACACTGCTTCTTTTACAAACTATTTTCAAATATTTTTATATGTGGATAATTTACTTTATTCAGATTGCTCATGTCATCAAGAAATTATTTATTAGCAAGACTATCACTTGAAAACATGTGGGTAGCCACTGGCATTGAACTACTCCTTCTGGGAAAAGATAGTTTATTATTAATTATTTATGTCTGGGTAAACAATCTCTCACTTGATACAGGGAAGGTCTTGTTTACATTGAAATATGTAGCATAAATAGAAAATTAGGAGGTAAAAAGTGGCTGCATCCTGAGTTCTTCATTTGGAAGCTTTAATCCCAACAATTTGAAAGACTACCCACTGTTCTGAAACATTCCTCTCCCAGAAGATGTTTGGAGATTGGGGTAGTGGTGAAGACATGTTCTGGAGAGGGGATTTTTAATTAGGGATAATGAAGATAAAGATTTCAGCAACATATTTCCAACCTTTATTAAAAATGCAACATGGGATTTTTGTCATCATTTTAATGAAAAAAATCTCTTTTAAATCCAGATAGTAAGGAGAGCAGGGAGTTTTTTGTCATTTGTTTGTTTTTTACTCTTTCTCCTTTGCTCCCCTTCTGCCTAATATTATCGATATCTGTTTTCCTTCATATCAGTCTCCTTGTTGCCATATCTTTCTGTTAAATGCTTTTTATGTATTTTTTACTGCTCCTTATGGATTATCATGCATGCCCTACTCATTAATTCTAGTTTGTCTTTCTTCTCCAATGGCCATTGTGTTTTCTTTGTCTCCTTTATCTGACCCTCCCTTTCTCTTCTTTGAAATAATTACTTACTGCTTACAAGGAGTGTCTTGAATGCTACAGTTGTAATTCAGGCATTGATTTTTCAGAACCCAAAGGTTACATTTGTGACTGGCCTGACTGTGTATCTGCCATATGCCACCAAAATAATCTATTGTTTATCACTATTTTATTGTGTTCTTATATAGCTACATACTGCCTGGGTGTGATCTGGCACTGTTAGCTTTATCCACTTCAAAATTAACCAAGCCAGCTGGAGGAGTGTAATTTAGAGGGGTAGCACATGGACTCATGAATGCTGACATCTTGATTTTGCTCTGAGGGTGTCTCTTATATTTCTTCATACCTCAGCTTTACCCAAATAAAGCACAAAAATTAAAACATACATCCACACTCACTCTCCCACATATGCACAATAATGTTTGCATTGCCCAGGTTTCACTGAAAGTCAGGAAAATAAAAACAATTTCTATGGAGTTCTTTTATATCACAACTAGTACGTGGCATTTAAATATATTCAAGCATGATGCAATATTTAAATAATACCTTAATAGTTTTTTCCAGTATACTTTTCCATAACTTTTATCAGTTTATTGTCAAAGTATTTTATTTATTCAATTTTCTTCTCCCCTTTTTTCTTCCTCCTTTCCTTCATTCTTTTTTTCCTTTCCTCTACAAATACTTATGAAGCATAAATTGTGAGCCAGAGTCTGAGACTTCAGTCATGAGCAAGATAGGCAAGGAAATGTTTTATAGGAGGGACATACAAGATATATAAACACATAAATAAACAAGACATTATTTTATACACTAGTAAGTTTTGTAAAGAAAATAAGTGATAATTATATCATAGAGACTAATGGATCTGAGAGGTAAGTGGCTATTTTTCCATAGAAAGTCAAATAAGTTGTCTCTGAGGAGGTGTCATTCGAGCCGACACCTAAATAACAAGTAATAGCCAACTATAGGAGGACCTAGGGCTCAGTGTTCTGGGCAGACAAACAGTGAATGAAAGCTTTACAGGTTTTAAAGAACATAAAGCAAGCCAGGAACAGTGAATGAGAGGAAAAGGGGAAGAGCATAAGTCCAGAGAGATAGGCAGGGTTCTGTTTTGGCAGGAAGCTGAAAGTCCTGGGGAAGGGGCTAAATTTTATTCCAGTTATAATAAGAAACTATTGGAGAATTTTAGGCAGGAAAGTGACGACATTTTATTTGATTTATGTTTTAAAAATATTATTATGGCTGCTGCATAGTGAATGAGGAGGATAAAGCTAGAACTGGGAAACTCAAGCACTCATACATTAAGTGTTTTGTCCTAGGCTACAAAGTAAGTCAAAGGATAAGAACCCTGTCTCCCGACTCCAAGTCCAGTCCTCTTTATCATTCTACCTTGTGACCTCGTTGTTTTCTACTTACTTTTTCATTTGTCCTGCAGACATGATCTTTCTTCCTCTCTTCTCAGATTATTCTAGCAGTTACTCAATTATCTTTTTATTTATTCTTCTCATGGATTGGCCTTGCTAGGTTATAGAAGCATGTTGTATTGTCTTTATTAAGGTATGCCCTTTAGTGAGAGTATTCTTAATGCATGTGTTGCATCTTTAATTAAATGTAAAACTGTAATTCTGGAATAAAACCAAACTGATTAATAACTTTTCTACTGGGAGAACACTGAGGAATAGGGCAATAGTGGAGGAAAACTAATTCTGTGTTTGTAGATGCTTCTCATCAATGGCTTTCAGTGATTCCATTTAATTTTCCAGGGGAAAAATTTGTTCTTTTGTAAAATTAATTCTTGTCTAGAGAAATTTGGGTGTGAGCGGGATAATTCAAGCATAATTTTAAAAATGGAAATTTTAGATGAAGGAAAGATACTATGTTGCTATCTTAACTTAGACAAATAGAATAGAATAAAACTATTACCAATCTCCACATTTATTATTTTTTTATTAGTTTGTTTATTTATTCATTTATTCACTCAACAAATCTTTATCAATAATTTCTGTGTGCCAGGAAAGGACATTCTCTCATATATTGGCCTTCTAAAGTGTTATTCTTCATTTTTATTTTTGTTTGTCCTTTTCTTATTCCATAGGATGATTTACTTCCCTGATGCTTATGTGTTCTAGCAACTTAGCTGTGGTGTCCATCTTGCACATCTCTGCCAGACTGGACATTTTAATCATGTTTTCTCCTTGTTAATCTTTTCCTACGCTTGCCCACTCTCTTCTCCTTTTGTTGGATCCACCTAATTTTTATCTCCACATACAGTACGTTCTCTGGAACTTGTCCCTGCCCTTAGTCTGGGGATATTTAAGGAATCCTTCCCGAATAACTTGCAAGACATGGCATCAAAAGCTAACCTATTGCTAGTTCTGATTATAGTTTTTTTCCTATTTCTAATTATGATGCGTTTTCTTTTCTCCAGTGACTAGCATACACTTGAAATCTTGTTTTCTCTCAAGTAAGGCATTTCATTAGGCTGGGAATACTAGTCTTAAACTATAGTCCCCTATGTGGGCCAGACTTCTCTGTCTAGTCTCTGGATTTTGCTTAATTTGAACATTTTTGTCTCTATGTTTGCTTCACTTTATGGGTTACTGCCTCAGGTGATGGTATGTTGTCTTTGGTCTGTACAAGCTGAGAGAGATTCTAAGGTGTTTTCAGACATCCATCTCCTATTCAAAGGAGTTCTCTACTGCTGTTTATTTTCCCACTCCCCTCACCATATATACACTGACATCTCTAAGATCACAAATTGTTTTCTGATTGATATATTAAATGGGCATTCATTAGAAGTTCCCCTCTGTTTGATTCTCTGCACACTTGTCTTCTCCAACCCAGCTTTTTCTAGTTCTCATCTACCGTCTACCTCACCTGTTTTATGCTTCAATGTTGGTGTTTCTCAGGCTTCTATCCTTTAGTCATTTGTCCTTGCTAATACTCATGGGTGATTTTGTCTACTCTCTTGTTTCAGCTGCCATAGAGCCCAGCCTTTTGCTCTGGATTCATATATCCAACTGCCTTGGATTGAATCGTGTCGCCCAAAGTCCATGTATTAAAAACTTAACCTCCACTGTGACAGTATTAAGAGAGTGGGAAATCCTATTTATGGTCATCGAAATGTGAGGACTTGAAGAGGTGATTTGATTGTGAGAACCACACCCTAGCACATGGA
>NW_007729863.1:143123-143973 GCF_000696425.1 Galeopterus variegatus
ATCGAAATGTGAGGACTTGAAGAGGTGATTTGATTGTGAGAACCACACCCTAGCACATGGATTAATAACTTGATGGTTCGATGGTGGTCATTGGCATGGCTTTGAGGGCTTCAAAGGAGGAGTAAGGAGTTAGCCCTCTCTCTGCTCCACCCTTCTCACCATGTGACACCCTGCATTGCTATAGAGTCACCTCATCAGATATGTTCCCTGGACTTTGGACTTCCCAGGCTCTGAAACTGTAAGCAATAAATATTGTTTCTTTACAAAGTACCCAGTGTCAGGTATTTTGTTCTAAGCAACAGAAATGGACTAAATACCAAATCTCTGTCAGCCACTCATTATCACCTCAGTTCTAATATTTAAAACCTGAATGTATCATCTTTCCTCTAAACTTCCCCTCTTTCTAAATTTCTGTCTAATCATCTCTCTCTCCCATAGTTTTTTATCTACCCAGTCATAAATTTTTCTGATAATTTTAATGCTTAACTACTTCTCAATATTTTCTTCTTCTTTCCTTTTTATTCCCACTATCTTAGTTCTGGCTGAACAATAACAACTGTCTTTACAAGTCTATCTGCCTCTACTTTTATTACCTTCAAGCCCATCTTCTATAGAACTGCTAGATAGAACCATTTAAGATGTCAATAACACTAAATCAGGCTGCTTCAGAACCTTACCGTAACTTTCCATTGTCTATAGACTAATTCAGACTCCTTTGACAACGTATACAAGTCATCCATGATGTGCCCCACTTACCTCACCAGCTTTATCTCTTATCACTTACCACCTTGAACTCTGTTTCAGCAACACTGCACTACTTGTACCCTTCTGTAAGTTTCCCCCTGCATCT
>NW_007729863.1:145577-149319 GCF_000696425.1 Galeopterus variegatus
TCTCTCTCTCTCTCTCTCTCTCTCTCTCTCTCTCTCTCTCTCTCTCTCTCTCTCTTCCTTCCTTCCTTATTTTCTTTCTTCCCAGTTATGAGTGAATACACACAGTATTCTCTTTCTGTGTTTGGTTTATTTCATTTAACATAATTTTCTCCAGGCTTATCCTTGTTTCTGTGAATGGCAGAATTTCATTCTTTTTTTATGGCTGAGGAGTATTCCATTGTGTACATATACCACATTTCCCTTACCCAGTCATCTGTCAATAGACACTTAGGTTGGTTCCATATCTTGGCTATTGTAAATAGAGCTGCAATGAACATGGGAGTGCAGGTGTCCCTTTGACATGATGATTTCCATTCCTTTGGATATATATGCAGTAGTGGGATTGTTGTATCAAATGGTAGGTCTATCTATAGTTGTTTGAGAAATCGCCACACTGTTTTCCATAATGGCTGTACTAATTTACAGTCCTACCAACAGTATAGAAGAGTTCCCTTTTTCCTGCATCCTCACCAGTATTTGTTGTTCTTGGTCTTTTTAAAAGTGACCAGTCTAACTGAGGTGAGATGATACCTCAATGTAGTTTTAATTTGCATTTCTCTGATGATAAGTGATGTTGAGCATTTTTCATGTACCTGCTGGCCATTTGTATGTCTTCCTTTGAAAAATGTCTATTCATCTCCTTTGCCCATTTTTTTAATTGGATTATTTGGTTTTTTTAATGTCTAAGTTTTGAGTTCCTTATATATTCTGAATATTAATCCCTTGACGGATGTGTAGTTTGCAAGTATTTTCTCACGTTCCATAGGTTGTCTTTCCACCCTGCTGATTGTTTCCTTTGCTGTGCAGAAGCTTTTAAATTTTTTATAATCCCATTTGTTTATTTTTTCATTTGTTGCTTGTGCTTTGGGGATCTTATTCATAAAGTCTTACATAGTCCTACTTCTTGGAGTATTCCCCCTATGTTTTCTTTTAGTAGTTTTATGGTTTCAGGTCTTATATTTAAGTCTTTAATCCACTTTGAGTTGATTTTGGAATATGGTGAGAGGTACAGGTGCAGTGTTATTCTTCTGCATATGGATGTCCAATTTTCCCAGCACCGTTTATTGAACAGGCAGTCTTTTTCCCAAAATATATTCTTGTTGCCTTTGTCAAAGATCAGTTGGCTGTAAGTATATGGGTTAATTCCTGGGTTTTCTATTCTGTTCCTTAGAACTGAGTGCCTGTTTTTATGCCAGTACCATGCTGTTTTGTTTATAATAGCTTTGTAATATAATTTGAAGTCAGGTAGTGTTATACCTCTGGCTTTATTTTCTTTACTCAGAATTGCTTTGACTATTTGGGGTCTTTTTTGTTACATACTAATTTTAGGATTTTTTTTTCTATTACTGTGAAGAATGTCATTGGTATTTTGATGGGGATTGCTTTGAATTTGTAGATCACTAGGGGTAGTATGGACATTTTTACAAAGTTTATTCTTCCAGTCCAAGAGCATGGTATGTCTTACTACCTTTTTGCATCCTCCTTAATTTCTTTCAGTAGTGTTTTGCAGTTCTCATTGAAGAGATCTTTCACCCCCTTGGTTACAGTATTTTATTTTTTGGCAACTATTGGAAAGGGGCTTGCTTTCTTGATTTCTTTTTCTGCTAGTTTATTGTTTGAGTATAAAAATGCTACTGATTTTGGGATGTTGACTTTGTACCCTGCAACATGACTGAAATTGTTAATCAGCTGTAAGAGTTTTTTGGCAGAGTCTATAGGTTTTCTATATATAAGATCATGTCATCTGCAAACAGGGACAGTTTTACTTCATCTTTTCCAATTTGGATGCCCATTATTTCTTTTTCTTGCCTGATTGCTCTGGCTAGTACTTTCACAATATGTTAAATAGGAGTGATGAGGGGCTTTAGAAGAGTCCTGGGACTCAGAGTTGTTTCTGCCTCAGGGGGCTAGGAAGGGAGATGGGAGAGGTCATTTAGGCTCTCTTACCTCTTCAACAACTATGGCATCATTCTGATCTGATTGGTTGCACATTGGATTTTATTTGAAGAAGGTTTTTTGTTATTAAAGTAATTTTTCTTAGCCGTTGGTTTCAAAGTAATGGGAGAAAAACTCCACTAGGTTCCTATGTTGCCTCTGGAAGTATCTATCAGTCTCCCTGGGGTTGTTTGCTCTTCTCTAAAGTGAGTTAAATTGAAGACAAAGTCACCAATGTGACTTCCAATACTACAATTTCTATATCATTTCTAAAGTAAAACTGCTAGTTAGTGGTACATCAGAGGACAAATCTTCCAGGTGCAGGACCATCATCACTATAGTACATTTATTCAAATATTTCTAGAGGTCAGGAAACAAATATGGCCCTTTTGTTCATGATGAGTAATGAGGGAATTATTGGCTTTGCTAGAAAATTTCATTTAAAAATGAGAGAGTAATAGCACATACTGAAAAAAGAGAGTGCAATGAGAGGAGAGAACCACCTGTCTCTTCCTGTTTATAGGTGATTCTTGGGTATCCTGGGAAATGCAAGATCAACAAATCATAGAATACAGACGTGAAAAGGGTCTGGAAGACTTTCTAATTTGAACATGTTATTGCAGTCACAGAAGTTAAGTAACTAGTTCTACAGTAACCCAGATAGTTAGTGGTAAAATTCAGACTAGGTCTTGGATCTCCTGATTCTTATATGAATATTCTGCACCGTTTTTACTATCATAACAAATCTCCCACCAGTACTCGTAATGTGAAGCCATTGTGGTGGGCTGAAGGTTTCATACATTTTGTTTCTTCCTTCACCCGCTTCATCCTGCTCTCCTGCTAGGCCTATCATTTGACGAAGATGATTTAAATAGAAGCAGAGCAGCAGAGTGGGACCAACATAGGCCAAAGAATACACACTGGTGAACTGTGAACATCAACCAAATTGCATAAACCTTGTTATTTTCACTGTAGAAATTGCCATAATCATGCATACTTCAGATTTTTGGGGGTTCTTAGTACATTCTGGTGCAAGAACCTCTCACTGAGATACTGGGTAAAAGGATGAAACTTCATGATAGGGCAATGTGAAGCCATGGTTAAAATAATAGATGGCATTGAAGTAGCTTTAAGAATACAATCAAAAAGAATTTTGAAATTCAATAACAAAAATTTTGTTATTAATTTAGTAGAATGTCCAAAATTTATCGGGAACTTAGAACATAGTAGACATTGTTCTAAGTGATTTACATCTAATATATTTTAATTCTCAGATGCATCCAATTTCAGCAGTGTGTGTTGCCAGAGTGATAGCTGAAAAAGTTGGAAAAGTCAGTCCACTAATAGTCTTTTGCCACTACCAAATTGATTTTTCATTGAATCTGCAATTGTTTGATTTAATGCATCAAACCATGTGGTTTCTTGGGCATCCTGTGGAAAATCATCTTGGCTGGTCACCTTAGATCTCTCTCCTGTTATCTGGTCTTGTGATGTAGTGCCCACAAATGTCTCTGAGGTCTACTTTTTCTCTTCAAGACACATAGAACTATTTCTTTCCACACTATTTCAGGAACAACAAATGCAAACAATAAAGTAAAACTATTTTAGGCTTACTAATTCTCAATTCAGTATTTTTGAAATCAATGGTTGAAGTATAGATTTTGTCATTGTTCCATTTTAATTTAATTTTGTATAGGAGCATTAAAGTTCACTTTAAAGGACCAAAATAATTGCTTTCTCAAATATACCTTTAAATTCCCTTTAAAAC
>NW_007729863.1:149911-152068 GCF_000696425.1 Galeopterus variegatus
TTCACTTTAAAGGACCAAAATAATTGCTTTCTCAAATATACCTTTAAATTCCCTTTAAAACCCACTGTTGATCTACCAGCTGCAAATGTTAAATCCAAAATACCTACTATAAGTTTCCTCTGAAGGAACGAGCTCTGTGAGATTAAGAACCACTGTGTAAATTATATTACTAACCTGTCAGACTGTCTATGTGTTCTCTATGTTTAGTATCCTGGGTACTAGGGAATCCCAGCCTTCCTTCCATGAAAATCATTCTATATAGTGATTACCTATGATATGCCAGGGACTAGAGATTCGGTACTGAGTACCACAAGTGATCCTGCCTTCATGGAGATAACATTCTAGTGGGAGGCTCTATATTATGATTTTATGGACATGAATCTTATTTTTCTTAGTGTTCTCCCTACTCTGTCTGCCACTTTGATAATAAGATGTTCCATTTCCCCAAAGAAAATTTCTCTGAATACTCCAGAAATATTACCATAAGACTCACTTGGAATTTACACATTTGTAATTCTGTATTGTCATGTACCTTTTTTATGTGCAAATGTCTTTTCTCTACAGTTAGATATTTAAGTTTAAGGGTGGGGATCATTACATAAATCATTTTATTGAATTTTACTTTGCAAATATTTACATACACAAGAAAAGTAAAAAGAAAGATAAAATGAACATCATCCAGCTTAAATAAAACATTACCTGGGGCCGGCCTGGTGGTGCATGCGCCGCTTGGGAAGCGCGGCGGCGCTTCCACCCAGGGTTCGGATCCCACATACAGACCGGTTCCCGCTCACTGGCTGAGCGAGGCGCGGNATTTACACATTTGTAATTCTGTATTGTCATGTACCTTTTTTATGTGCAAATGTCTTTTCTCCACAGTTAGATATTTAAGTTTAAGGGCGGGGATCATTACATAAATCATTTTATTGAATTTTATTTTGCAAATATTTACATACACAAGAAAAGTAAAAAGATAAAATGAACATCATCCAGCTTAAATAAAACATTACCTGTACATTGAAGATCCCTGTATATCACTCTCTGATCATGTCCCACTTCTTCTCTGCCTCTAGAGGGAGGCGTTCGTGTTTGTCTTTCAATGTGCTTCCAACACATTTATTAGTTGTACCCCCAGGCAGTATATTATACTGTATTGAATGTTTTATAAGTTTATATAAATAATATTATACCATAGTGTTTTTTAATTTGCTTGAATTTTTCTTTCAATATTTATATTTATGAGAATCCTCCACATTGATGGATAAAGCTGTAGTGTATTCCTTTTCTCTGCTTAATAGTATTTCATTGTTTGAAAACAGCACAACTTATTTATTCATTCTCCTGTTTGTGGACATTTTTTTTCCTTCTGATTTTGTACTCTTCTGTTTTTATACCTATAATGTCTTGTGGGAAAAAGATAGTAAACACACTACATAATTTTTATTCCTAACTGGAAGTCATTGCCATATTACCTTCTTCCTGTATGGAGACCAGTTCATCTCATTTAGTTAGCTGTATGTTTTCAGTTTCAATATGTCTTCATAATGCTATAATGCTAGATTTGGCTACTTTCCCCTACAGTTTCCAATACTCAAATTTGAAGCCAGGATCACAAACAGGAAGGGCGAGAGCTAGAGCAGAGATGAAATTTTAAGGGTTATTACAGAAAATGGAAGGCCCAAATGGAATTTGATTAGGAACTTCATGATGGGGCCTAACCTGTAGTGAAACATTGCTGCTGAATGCCCTCGCTAAGCACACAGACATGGCTATTGTGCAGTGTTTCAGCATCACCTTCTAGACAGGACTTAACTCATGTGTTATTTATACATAAATCACAGCTTTCACTGCTCATTTTCTGTAAGGAAAATTTTGAGAATTGCTTTAAATGCAGCCATTGACTCTTTGATAATATTACTTAGTGCTCCAGAGGACAGGCTCCCCATGGATGCCAATGTGCAAGGGAGGCTTGCTGCCTCTCCTTTGTGTAGCAGAGGGATGTATCTTGGGCTTTTCTAGTATAGCTTGATTTAACCAACTGAGAAAGGTGCCTAATAGACCTAGGTCTGTTAGGGTCCTTCAATATTGAGTACAAATCTTGGAGGAAATATCAAAAAGCCAAGAAAAGAAATAGCTTTATCAATGGCTAGGGTCCCC
>NW_007729863.1:152907-154647 GCF_000696425.1 Galeopterus variegatus
AAATGAGAGAATGATGTTACATCACGAGACATGTGGTGATAAGCGTGAGGACAAGTCATTCCTTAAGAAGGGAAGATTAATGTTCTCTTCTAAAATGGAACTATTATACGTGCTGTTTACTTAAAAGTAGTATGAAAAGTGAACAAATGGAGCTGTCAGATAAAGTGCTGATGACATACAAAATATTGAAATAAACAGCTGATGATGCATGAAGTATTGAAAGACATGTTGATACCCTTGTCTGCTCCACTGCTCATTTATTCTACCTGATTGTCCTCTTCTGAATGTGATACAGCTTTTGCTTTTGCTCTGTTAAGAACCTTCCAGATTGGGTCTTCAGAGTGACAGAGTGTCAAAGAGTTGGGCAATTTTCCATTGACTCTAAATTAAAGAGATAAATTAAAAGAATTTTAAAAGATACATCAAATCCATTATCATGGTTTACAAGGAACCATTTTTTACTGGCAATTAATTATATCAGTCAAAATGATCATGGAAGTGATAGGCTAGCTGCTCAGAAACCTGTTGCCTTTTTCTGTGCACACAGGATGAACACATTTCTCAGAATTCTTTGTTGCTTAGGGCCATGTGCCTAGTTCAGACAGTGATAATGTGAATAAAAGGGCTAAAAGCCAATTTCAGGCTTAGTGCCTAAAATCTCCCATGAGATCCTTCATTGGCTTGCTCTGTGTGTCTGGAAGTGAAAGACTCCCAAAGGGCCGAACCACATAATTAATGAAAGGAACTCAGATCCCTGAGTCATCTTTTGAAGGAGAGACATCCAAGAAAGCTGTCCAATGCCCAAGGACTTTCTACAAGCAGGAAATAGAACTTTATTTTGTTAAAGCTGAGATGGGTGTTTGTTAGGGCAGCTAGAATTTCTGTCACAAGTTAGTAATAAAATAAAGTTTTTTTAAACAAATATTTTTGTCTTACACCATTTATATAATCTACCAGGTCTTAGATTCCTGTAGTTAATACAATTTTAATTGGGTCTTCCTACAACTGAATTGAAACAAGTCATAAGTACATGCATTTTAAGAGGAATAGAAGATAAGTTTCATTTAAGAAAGAGACCTCACCACTCATCTGAGAGTTTTGATTTCTGTTTCTCAGAAAATTTATAGTTTCATATAATTTAGACCACTCTCTTGTAAATAAATTTTTTTGTTTCTAAATCATTTTGGACTCTAATATATAGTAAAGTTAAAAGCAAATTAATATTTTTAGAAAACGATTCTTACCGATATAGAAAGAAATCATGAAAGACTTTATGGGCCAAGAAGATTATTTCTAAGCATACACCTTCTGGGTTATCTTATTCTATGATTCCATGCATTCCCTGTGCCTTTTTTCTTTCTTTTTTCATGTTTTTTTTTGTCTTTGAACTATTCTACAACTCTTTCAGTTGTTGATATCTAATAGCAATGCAAATGATTCTTATACATACACATGAATTTTGTCCAGTGGAAATACAATTGATCTCCCTCTCCACATTCCTCCCTCCCAGGAAATAAGCCAGTCTTGTATTCATTTGTAAATTTATTTCAGTATTACTGCTTTTACATGTGTGGTTCTTTGATTAGTCCTTTGAACCACTTGTAACATCATATGGGTTACCCCATTAATTGATGAGTTAAATAAAATCTTTGACATGATCGTTTTATATATGTATGAGTCATGGTTATGTCCTCTTTTAAACATTACCCTTTAACAGTTTTGGAGGCCCCACTAAGGTGC
>NW_007729863.1:155336-160089 GCF_000696425.1 Galeopterus variegatus
CATGGTTATGTCCTCTTTTAAACATTACCCTTTAACAGTTTTGGAGGCCCCACTAAGGTGCCCATTGTATTCACCTGGCATAGTCTGGTAATCGGCATTGCTGAAGAAGTGTATCTCATAGGCAGTCTAAGCCCAGACACCTCATTACTTGACTCCCAGAGGTAAATCGCGAGCGGTAACAGAACTATAAATTTACTTAGTCTCTGTTTCTGTAATTCTTTTTCCTTTCTAATGGTTTTATGTTTTGTTTTTGTTTCTGGTTTGTTCATGAACAATGAGTTATGCGCCACTGGTGGCAGGGATGATTGGAAATTTGGCTTTATGGTCTATTTGTGATTTCTATAGAAGGGAGACAGAGATATATTCTCTGTTGGTTAAGAGACAAGAGAGGATTCAGTTTGTTAATTTTTTTGTTAATTGATTTGTCTATTTCTGTGCTCAAATTACTTAAGAACTTTGTGCCCACTGGGAAGGAGTACAGCTTTTTGATATCTGGACTGATGAGATTTCTTTTTGTTTTTCTGTTTACACTTGGCCTGTGACTGACATTTTAATCTGAAGCTATAAACGCTCTGTAAGTCTGTGTGTCTATATTTCCATAATTCAGAAAAGACTTTACCTCTTTGTGTTAGTGTACAATATCTTCCTATTTTTATTTGATATTTAATAAATTAGATTGCAAAGAATTAAAGGAACTCTGCTACAATTAGACTATAAACACATAAAAATAAATATTACTAAAATTTTAAGAAAATAATAAAAAATAAACTTCTAATACTTTAAATGTGTTTGACATAAAAACTTCTTATACAACTTAACTTGTAAATGATTTAAGAATTCAAGTTTATATGACAAAAGTAAATCTTTGGTAAATGAGACTTGACTGATAATTTTGGCTTACTAAAAACAATTATGTCTTCTCTGATTTATCAATATTAAGTAAAATATAAGCATGTATTTTATTCTACTGATTTCTTTTTCCTAAACTTATTCAGATTTACTGATCAAATAAGTCAACAGTACTGTTACACAATATTTAAGATTGTGAAGAAAAGAAAATTTGTATACATTTAAATTAATTATTCTATCAAATTTTTATTTTAACAGTAATTGTTTTATAATATGCCAGTTTGAGGAAAATTTCCAAGCTCTTGGACTGAGTGGATTGGATTAAATGGATTACATTGTATTAAACTGTGGAGATAATCAATGGATACCAAGAACATTTTTAAGTAGCATGGAAAATTGAAATAATGGTTACCAAGCATAAATTTAGGTTATATATATTCTTATTTTTGTATGCTATAAGAGAGGCCAGATCTTTGGCCCTCTTAATGAACATGCTCATTTTTACCCACTTAAGAAAATTGTTGACTTAAAAGGAAACCAAGACCAGATACATATAGCAAGGATTTATTAAGCCAATATAACATTTGCAACTAGGGAGACATACAGATCAGGTAGCCCTGAAAATGTGTTCCAAAAAGGGCCAGCAGAGCTTACCATTCTATAATTACAAGAAGGGAGAAGGGTCAATGGAGAGGGAGAGAGAAAGCCCCACCTAATTTTCATCAGGCTTCATATTGGTTTTACATGGCATATAGATTTGGGATTGTTACTAGAGTACATCCTACATGCAGAGATATAGGGTAAGGGTGATTAGAAGTATTCTAGGCTATTTTATGGCTTTCTGGTACCATTATGGATGCTTCTAAGTAAAATGGGCCTATAGTAACATTTTCCAGGACAAGTGGACATTGTTACTAACTTATCTGAGATCTCCCAAGGTAGTATAATTTAGCTGACATGGTCAGAGCAGGTTCTTTTGATTATCAAAGTCTAAAAGATACTTGTGCAGCTGTAGAAGGATGTATTATGTATGTCCATGGGCTTTGCTCATCTGCTAAAATACCTGTGTATGACAGATGGTTGTTATTGAGCCACTATGCCACCCAAGTTTTCTCTGATAGTTTGTTAAATGTTATAATTAACATGAGTGATAGAAACTACATTGGGTGCAATGGTGATAAAAAAATGCAACTGGGTATGTACTTTAGTTTTTCAAGGAAGAAGAGTACTTTTGTTTTAAGGTAGCAATTCTCAGAGTTTTGGAACTTATTGAGGATCTGAAAGAGCTTGCTATGTGAGCTATAAATATCTAAATTTACCATATTAGAAAATTTTAAAAATATTTATTTATTAATTTTGATATAGCAATGATAAATGTATTGCATGGTAACATAAATATCTTAGTATTATTATGAAATAAATGTTTACCTTATGAGCCCCTGTGATCTATCCTAAAGCAAAAGGTCGTGTGTTCTAGAATGTCAAAGAACGTATATTGAAATTTAGAAAGTGATTTTTTCTGCCATGATTTATAATACTTGAGTTCCAAAAGAAACTATGGACTATGTTGCAATTTTAGCAACTTTTACTCAATCTTGATGCATTTGCTTCCTTGTTTACTGACTGTCTTTGCCTGCAATATAAGAGGCTATTCTTTACCTTCTGTGTAATTCATGTGAACAACAGAGATTCTGTGTGTTTCCAGCATAATTTTCTGTATTTCCATTGATTTAATTTCATTATGTAAGATGGAAAAAGAAAAATACAGCAGTTTCTCACCTATAAAAGACTTAAGGTTTCTACAATCATGCTAATTTCCATGCTTATTTTTAATTGTGTTATTGTCATTTTTCTTAAATAGGTAGCTAATTATTATTCCTAAGGGACTCACCATCTTATCTCAATCTTGGCTCTAAATCTCCTTTGAAAACATTTTGATTTTAACCTTCCCAAATTCAGGTCCTAAATACAGAAAAAATAAAATAAAATTTTCAGGATCTCTTTTACACCTAAACTATCTTTGAGGTTTCCTAGATGACTCCTGGAAAATCACAAAGATTTGTTCTTTTGCTAATAAAAAGATGTGCTAGAAATAATGAATTTCATTTGATTTGCTGTTATTGTAAGAGTTGCAGGGGAAAAGTTGTCAAATTAGAAGAGATAGTCTTCCCTAGGTTAAGTTTGTAAAGGTAAATGTTATTAATATATTTCAGAAATTGTATGTTATATGTGAAGTCCTTGGAGATTTGCCAATGCCTTCCTTTCCAAAATATATCCTAACCCTTGGTGAAACACTGATCCAAATTCTTATGAAATAGTTCTGTCAGGTTTTTTTGTATATCTATCAGAGTCCTATTGTACTTTATGTGACAATGTTAAGCAACAACAATATAATGTTAACTGTCACAATTTTAGTTATTACTTCAAATGTTTACTTGTCTATGACCTTACTTTTTGTTCATTTGAATCTGTTGGAAGAGGTAGTTCTCCATAGGTTTCTCACAATCCTTTGAAGTTTCACTCTGAGACAAAAATTAGTCCTGTTTACCGCTTACTCTAGAAGCAATGAATTTCCCCACTCAGTGTTCTTCAGGCTGTGACATAAACCCTATGAATGTGCAGCATCTTTCTGGGCATCTCTGTCATCCCTGTAGGACTTGAGAACAAGGGAAACTAATACAACGTTTTTATGTTCATCCTGCTTGCAGTAATGTGAGACATGAAGTCTGTGTCTTTGATCCAGGAGTCTCATGTCTTCTTGCCAGCACTCGTGAATCAGTAAGTGCCTTTTCTTAATGGCTCATGAATAGAATAGAATCAAATTCCACACCCAACAAAAGCTAGTGCCTTATAGGCCAGTGATTCTCAATTGAAGATGCACATAGGACTTACACAAGGAGTTTCACATGTGTTTAGGCCCTACTCCAGACTTACTGAATCTCTTTACTTGACATTCTTGGTATATTTTGTATATTACGTCTCAGAATTATTATATGCTATACATCACGACTTTTCTCTTTAAAAATGAAACACATGTAACATTTTTATAAATCAGATATAACATTAATTGACTTTTCTTAAAATTGACTTGATAATTACTCCTAGGGAATTTTTTTTTTTTGGAAATGGCTTTATTATCTTCATTTTTCATGTCACAGAAACAATCATATACTCCTGTCACTTGCATTTTTCATATCAGAAACCTCATCAAATTTTCTTTAAAATTATTAGTAATAAGTTGACTACAGCCATTTATTTTCTTCCATCTTTAGATAGTATTTGTTTTACTCTGATGGTGCATGAAGGCCCTACTATAAGCTGCAGTGAAAAGTTTGTGTTTTCAACAAAGAAGGAGAGTTTCAGCCTCAAGGAAAAGTACTGTATTCCATACTGTTGACATATCAAAGCTGATCTTACATTGCTTAGAGCAGGGGTGGCAAACTATGGCCTGCATACCAGAAATATCCATTGCTGTTTTTCTAAATAATGTTTTATTGAAACTCAGCTATGTCCACTTATTTCTGTATTATCTTTGGCTTCTTTTTTGCTGAAATGGTGGAGTTGAATAGTTGTGACAGAGAGAATGTAGCTTTCAAATCTTAAAATATTTACTCCTTGAAATTTTACAGAAGAAGTTTAATCTAGACTATACCAGTGGTTGGATCTGGGTTTCCATAGCTGTTTTTAGTTGAAAAGCAGATGGCTTCATGAAACTGGTAGCACAAGATCCAGGAGAGCAAGAATAAATATATTTAACTGATAGGAAAATTGTTATTACAGTCATTTTGGGGGGACTATTGTTGTCTTGTTTTGCCATTTCCTACATATATGAGGAAGTCCTTTCTTTTCTTAAGCTATTAGTAACCCACAGCAGTTTAGTAAACTCTGCTTTTGTAAACTGAAA
>NW_007729863.1:160459-163552 GCF_000696425.1 Galeopterus variegatus
AAAATTGTTATTACAGTCATTTTGGGGGGACTATTGTTGTCTTGTTTTGCCATTTCCTACAGGAAAATGAGGAAGTCCTGTCTTTTCTTAAGCTATTAGTAACCCACAGCAGTTTAGTAAACTCTGCTTTTGTAAACTGAAATGAAACACTTCTAAGTAATAGCTGATTCTCACTGACTTCTTGGTATTACAAAGCTTTTACTAAGTGTCTTTACTTTTCATGGTAATAGAGTTATGTGCATAGTTTCAATAAGAATCTGTTTTCTGTTTTACTGGATTATAATTGGTTAAAAAAATTATGCAAGCAAAGCCTTCCTGAAATGTCATTTTTTTGAAAATAATGTAAATTTGATTAGGTGTGGCAAGTCACTTTTAAGGAACAGATGATGATCTTACATACGAAGCTAATGCCTACAAAGCCCACCCAGGAATATTGCCTCACAGGGTTACAGTCTTACAGGTAGTAAGAAGGTCTCTTCTTTGCAGGGTAGGAGCTTTAAAGAAAAATTGAGGGACTCCTAAAAGAGAGGAATTCACTCAAATTCAAGAAGTACTGCAGATGAAATCTGGTGTAGATAATTTCTTGGGCTTAATTTTCTAGGCTTCAGAGAAGCAATAAAAGATATTTCTAAAGGGCCAATAGAGATTCCTTATGGACTTCCAGACAGAAGTTAAATTTGAGGTCTCAGTTGTTGTTCAATATTGTACAGCTGTAGATTCTCAAAACAAGCTTAAATAGGTTCTTTAACACTCTTGCTGCACCTATGTAAACAATCAGGTCCAAAATAGTGCGTGAGGCCAACTTTTTTGAAATCAAGAATACTCATTTGAGATAATTACGATCTTAAAGTAGAGAGCAGTTGGACACTATCTTAATTTTATATTCTGCTGTAAAAAAAAATGACCACAAATTGAGTGGCTTAAAATAACACAAATTTATTTTTCTGCAGTTCTGAGGTCAGAAGTCAAAAAAGGCTCTCAGTGGGCTAAAATCAACAAGTCAGAAGGGCTGCATTCTTCTGGAAGCCCTAGAGAAGAATCAGTTTCCATCAGTTTCCAGCTTCTAAAGGCCACCTGCCTTCCTCAGCTCATGAACCCCTTCCTCCACTTTCAAAGCCAGCAATCGCATTAGTTCAATCTCTGCCTTCATCATCATACTTTCTCTTACTTTAAATTGCTGGCATTTTCTTTTAATATAAGGATTCTTGTGATTACATTGGGCCTACCCGGATAATCCAGGATAATCTCCCAACCTCAAGATCCTCAATTTATTCACAACTGCACAGTTTCTTTTGCCATGTAAGTTAACATATTTACAGGCTCTGGGGATTAGACATGAACCTTTCATGGGGCATTATTCTGCCTAACCACAGAGACTATAAGAGAAAGTGAGAAAGACTTTGAAATGGGCTGAAAAGATTATGGGGTATCTTCAATGAAACCTAACTGCTGCCTAAGCACATTCTGTCAGGTCATCTAATTCTGCAGTGCTTCCTGCAGCTTTCATTGCCTTTAAGCTTTTCAACAGCTCTATAAATTGCAAATAACTGATAGGAAGGAGAGGATTCTTGACTATAGACATGTAAATGAATTTTGTCCAGTGGAAATACAATTGCTTCCCTGTTACCACCACCACAACTCCATTCTTCACAGAATAAGCCAGTTTTGTACATTCATTTCAGCATTACTTACTGCTTAAAAGGTTTAGTTCTTTGAAATCTCCTGAACTAATAGTAACATCTTATTGGTTTCCTCATTAATTAATAAATTATAATCTTTGACCTGTGTTTATTTAACAGTCCTACAAAAGTCATGATTATACCCTGTCTTATAATTTATCCTTTAACATAGAGACTTCCAATCATATACAAAAGTAGATAGTATAGTGTAATAAAGTTTCATCACTCAGCTCCAAAAAAGGTCAAGCTAAGGCCAGTCCTACTCCTTCTGCACTTCCTTTTATATCCCCGCTCTCCTATTATTCCAAAGAGCATATTATCTCATTCATAAGTATTTATTGTAACCATTTAATGATAAGAACTCATTTAATATAGCTACAATATTAACATCTCAGCTTAAATTATTAATTTCTTAATATAATCAAATATTCAGTGTTCAAATTTCCAATTGTCTCATAAAAGTCACAAATGTGTTATTTTTTGTTGTCATTTAATAAAATCAGGTCACAAATAAGGTCCACATACTGAGGTGTTTTGATATATATTTTTAAGTCTCTCTCTTTTTAAACTACTGTATTGATGTATATTTTATGTGCAGTAAGTTGCACAGTTTAAAGTGTACAATGTGGTAAGTTATGTTTTAAGACTTTTTAAATCCATGTATTCTCCTTCCATATATTTTTGTTCTTGCAATTTAATTGCTTAAAATAATAAAGTTGTTTGCCTGTAGAGTTTTTCAGAGTGTGAATTTGGCTGATTGCTATGCTGTGTGTATTTTAACGTGTTCCTTGGTCTGCTGCGTGTCCTGAAAATTGGTATTTGATTGTCAATGTCTACTTCCATTAGAGCATTAGAGTTTGGAAAACTGTAAAATTCTGATTTATCATTCATTTCTTATTAGTTAGAATATCTCTATAAAGAGAAATGTCTCCTTTCTTTTAGAGTATCTAATGTCACAGTTCATATAGGAGAGGCAGATAAATGCTTAATTCTTTCTCTTTATTTCCTGGTTTCCAAAATAATGAATTATTTCCCTAGAAACCTGCAATGATGACTTGATAAATGTTCTCTCTCTCTCTCTCTCTCTGTCTGTCTCTCTGTCTCTGTCTCTCTGTCTCTCTGTATGTGTGTATTTTGGCATCATTATGAATTTATGAGAACTTATGAACAAACTTATTTGCTGTATTTAAACGTATTGCAATTATTATTCTTAATGATGCTAAATAATCATCTTTGGCCAGTGAGAACTTTTTAAGTCAGATCCTGAGTGGCCTTTATATGACCCTAGTAATATATAATAGTTTCCTTGCTTAATGGTATGATAAAGTATCCAGGCATCTTGTACTTTTTCTGCCCCAGATCCGAATTCAGCCTGTGAGAAAATGGTATCTGGAGACTATAATAGGAGTATTTA
>NW_007729863.1:163874-164595 GCF_000696425.1 Galeopterus variegatus
CCCCAGATCCGAATTCAGCCTGTGAGAAAATGGTATCTGGAGACTATAATAGGAGTATTTATTGGAACCAGTTTGGTCATTGTTTCTGACAGTTTCAGTGGATAAAGCTATTAAATACATATATGTATTCTGAAGACAAAACACATTAAGAATTCATACTGTTAATTCTAATTCAAATTCAGAATTACAAGTTTATACTTAGCCTGTTCTATCTTACCTATTTATTTCCTTTCTCCCATACAGAGAATCCTTGTTCTTAGGAACACTTAGGAGATGTTAGAATTAAAATATCACCTAATTACTCTTTTTGCTACATCCCACCTCACCTAAAAAGCAATCTAAGAAGAGCAATATCACANTACAAATTACTGTATTTCAAAATCTCTTAGGAAACTTTCTACTTGTGTAGTTATACCATCAACAGACTATTCACATGTGACAGAGTCCTGGTTGCTATCTTGAATGACAAATAGAGGGTTGACAGAGCTGTTAAATTGAAGGAATCAGGCACTCTGGCAATTTTGTGAGCCCTGTATAATCAACCAATGACATATGGATTTTCTTTTTTTACCTTGTGGAGAAATAAACTTCTCTTTTGTTTAAGCTGGTTTATTTGTTGTTAGTATATAATATACAGTAGAAGTGAACTTTTTCTATCTTTGGATAGAAAAGATAAGGAAATCAAATGGGATTAAATAATAAAGGATAAAAACAGAAATTA
>NW_007729863.1:165159-165954 GCF_000696425.1 Galeopterus variegatus
TGAAAAATAAAAATATTGGTATGTTAATGAAGACATAAAAATAAATTCAAATATTGGAACATGAATCTTCAAAATGAACTAAACTGGTATGTTATAGCTCTCCTCTTATTTGTACATTCCTTTTACCTATTTAACTGCTAGTCATCCTTCAGGTTTTAGTTTAGGTATTATGTTCTCCTTCCCATTCCCTGCTTACCCCTCTTGGTACACTTTGTTTATTAAATTGTAATTGCATCTTTATTCATCAGCTCTACCTGAGACCAAAACTACACCTTGTTTACTACTGTACCTGTGTGACTTTTACAGGCCCTGGTAATAGCTGTTGCTAGATAAATAATCATTGNCTAGGTGGTTTTCCAATTTCCAGTGTATTTAAATAAGAAATTGAGAAAGAACGACTTGGGAAAAAAGAAGTCTTTGAAATGTTTAAGAATAATATTTTAGACTTTTCTAGTTGCCTTTTATGTTGATTTTAATGTTTATTTCATATGTATAATTCTTATTTTTTTAAAATCATGCTCTTTAAGTCTAGTTAATCCTTAGATTCAAAATAAAAATTGAGGGAAGATAAATTCTCAATTTCAATGAATATTCCTCCAAAATAATAATGGTTTGTACACATATTTTTGTTACAATTTTAGAATATAAATAGGTATTTTTTACCCTCAGGAATTTAATATACTTTTACTCTATTTAACTAAGTGATGTCAGCATTCTTTTTCATTCCCACTTTAATAGGTACTGGAAGTCTTTAAGCCCTAACATGACATTAGAGATAACAGAAATACCAATAAG
>NW_007729863.1:167106-171451 GCF_000696425.1 Galeopterus variegatus
TTATTGAGTGCTGTGGGTTTCCTTAGAATTGCAAAGATATGCAAGACTCGGTTTTTACTCTTGAGGCATTTAGATGATGGTGTGGCAAGTCCTGCAAGTGACAAGTCACAACAAGTTTATCCACTAAAGTAACACAACAAGTTTATCCATGGCACCTGACCTTTTAAACTAGAGTAATTTAATGGGTGTTGCGGCACCCAAGACATTTACTTCAAGATTATGCCAACCATCACTGCAGACCACCCTGGGTCATTGATAACTGTGCCGCAGGATTCCCTCCTCCTTAGGAATTCCACTGAAGCTTGGGACAGCTTTCCACCCAAGAGTATCTAGGGTTTATAAAAATTCAAGAAATTCTTCAGGAGTAACTTTCTCTTCCTCCCTAGAAACAGGTGCAGGATTAGCCAGACTTAATTATCATAGATACCCTTCCCCTCTTGGTCCTTTCAGACAAGTTATATATCATTTGATGTTCAGTAGATCCATTTGAATTAATGGTCACGTGCATTTGGCCACATGCCTGGAAATTTGGGCACTGCCAGAGGTGCCTGTCGGGATAATGATCTCTTCCTGGCCATAGCTTCCAGCTGCAAGTGGCTATAATACCATAATCTGAACAGAGATCAAAGAACCACTGGGTGAATTTTTTCGTAGTGCAATTGAATTTTTGTTTTTTCCAGCAATGATCAAAGGCTTCCACTTGTGCCTAATTAGAGAGCATGATTTCTAAGTAACCAAGGCTTAAATTTATTACCAACAAGACACACATCACCTGTATCCTAAACTGAGTTGGAACCTGTAATTCTCCTAGGCAAGAAACTAGTTTGAGAACTTATTTTAACTGCTAGGAACTTTACAACATAGTTTTTATTTTTTAATGTTAAAATAAAAATCACTTGCTGTGACTAGTGATTTTTTGAAGGTTATATTTGGGATTGACAGTTCTTTTCTTTAAATTGGGAAATAGATGGGCAGAGGAGTAATTCTTAATAGGAATTGCTTGGCTGACCTCCTACATCTCACTGAAAATTTATATCCTAATATTAGCTCTTGTATATTCTGTAAGTAAGATATAAGCTCAGTTTTACTAAGGATCTCTGCTGAATGGTAGAAATTGCCATAAGAGGGTTCCAATTTTTATCCACCCCTTCAGAACTATATGCAAACTGAAATAGAACTAGAGATATCAAGAGATAAAGGATTATGAAAGAGGGAGAGGTTAATGCATAATGTTACCTGTGTGAGAAACAAGATATTTTTGCCTTTCTCATCATAAAAAACTAACACGGATGTTTTTAAATAATGGCTGGCTCCACGAGAAATGTTTTCCTTTAATAGGGACAGCAATATTTTTGTGTTATGCTGGCTCACCACACATTTAAAATTGACATACATTTGAGCACTCAGATTTATATCTTCATTTAGGCCATTCATTTAGTAGGTCAAATCATCATTATATTTCACTGGTATGGTGGATTTTAATTCATTTAACATTTTAATCTTTCATCAGTTTTTCATTTCAGAGGATTTCACAGCATATACAGGATTTGTATAAATTTGCGTGCAGTAAATTTATTCTTTTAACAGTTTTATTCTTTCATCAGAAATTCATTTAAACGGATTCCACTATATATCACTTCTACTTCCAGTGCAGCTTTAGGTCAGGCTGTAATTGATGCAAAAGCGATGAGGTATTAAAAGAGATAGGAAATATCTGAAATTGGAAAGAGTTCAAGAAGTGGGCCATTGTAAGGGTATTACACTCCTCAGATAAGGTAGGGAGGGGAGAATAACAGTGCATTTTGATCTGAAGCCTTGCATGCTTTGTAATTTCAATTCTCAACAAAGTCAAAAAGATCTATTTTATCTAAGCTTATGTCTTTAAAACAAAATTAACTGCTTCAGTGCCCCCAAACAGCCCCCATATGGCCATGTGAATGTGTACGCTTGTCTTTACCATCTATTTGAATTAATGGCACAGCTTCTTTCAGTGAAAATTCTCTCTCTTCCCTCCCCCCGCCTACATTCATTAAATGACATCCAAGTGATAAACATTAATATAATAAATACAGTGGCTATGGAAATAACCCAGTGAAGAGGCACATTCTATCATGTTTTCATGTAGAAATAGATGAAAATCACCAGTAGTGCATTATAGTTGGTGACAGAAAACTGCAGTGTGAGAGATACCTCTACCAAAGAGCAGAGGTGCTGGTGCTTGCTTTGTGTGCATCAGAAAAATAAAGGGTGACCTTGGGAAAGTCCTCTTTGCTCTCTAGGTCTCTGCTAAGAAAGTGACTGCTTTTGTGGCATCTAATGTAAGTGGGCATTGATGTCTTAGATTGGCATCAATGTAAAAGGTGCTAGAGAAATGACAGCTGGAAATCAACCTTTGTATGAATTTGTTAATGTCTCCTTGAAGAAGATAGTGCCTGAGAAAGAAAAGAAAAGAAAAAAAAAAAAAAAAAAAAAAAAAGCAGGAAGGAAAGGAAGGGAAAAAGGGGGGGAAAAAGTAAGGAGAGAGGAATCTACCTTGTGATGTTGTCATTGTTTCATTTAATATACTCTTTTATAAAACTGCCAGCTTCTTAGAGTCTTCCCCTGGTTTATTGGCACTGTGGAGTGCCTATTGTGCCAAACAAATGTTTGTTAAGTTGAATTGAATTGTACTAAGTTGAAAGAATAAAATTAATAATTCTGGGAAAGATGATCCAGACCCGTCATTCTTCATCTCCTCCCTCTCCCCCTGCAAGGACATAGTGTAATCTGGTGCTAGAAATATGAAGTCAATTTACTTATCATTCTGTTCATAGAGAATGTCACTTTCCTGCATCTGGCTAGGGAGAGAAGATGGCGGAGAGAAAAAAGGTTGCACTTAGATTAAATATCTGAAATAGTATTTCTAATGAGAATGATGATGGGTCATGAAAGATTAGTGGGAAGGATATATGAGGGTCATACCTTATTTCCACTTCAATGTCACGTTGACCTCTCTCGTGGCTCCTCTTATCAAATTATAGACGGCCTAGTTCAGGGCCATCTATAGGTTCAGATCTATGGCAGTTTTTATATAGGGGTTTACAAGTAAGTTGGGAGCAATCAGTGCGTTTTTCTGTACATTCGGGGTAGCTCTGGTTGGTTTTAAATCCCACATCTTAAAATTGATGAAGTCTAGTACATTTCCATCTATGTTAAACAATGAACTAGGAGAGAAAGGGAGAAGGCAAGGGACAAGGTTTTTTGTTCTGTTTTGTTTTGTTTTGTTTTGTTTTCCCCTTGGGGGATTTTGGCACTTCTGTGGACTGCTTTCTGTTAAGTGTGGTCAACAGTCAACAGTTTTTCAAACCTGTTTGGATAAGGCTCCTGGTAATCCAAAGAATCTTGTATGTCCTAGGAAGTTCATTACAGTAATGTGAGAGCGTCTTCCTGGAAGCTAATTTTATTAGGATCTAAGTTATCAACCTAGCTGTCAAACTACAACTGGGAAGGTGAATTTCAATGTGTGGACAATTTTATAACCTTTCAAATGATAATTGCCTGAATTCTTATGCAGGCATATATTGATGGAAGCTGACAGATGTTGAAGGGAGCAGAACCACAAGCCACAACATAGAATGAGTATAAAAATCATCTTTCCACTTGCCCCTCATCTCTTGCTATTTTTGTAATGCATAAAAACTTTCTTTCAAATGCAAAATACAAATCAGGACCCTTGTTTATCTAAGTGACCTTGCCTCCATGTATGTTTCCTTCAGCTTTGACTGCTCTTCCAACCAGCAACCTCCAGCAAGCAATTTTAGATCAGTGTGTTTATCTACATGGTTTTCTAGTTATCATTCTTTTATGTTTTCTTTTTAACATTTGTAATCTTTACTTAATACTTGAGTAATCAGGTTCAGGAAGAGCTAAGGTAGTCTGCAAAACTGTAGTCATCAATTTCACAAAGACTGAGCCCCACCGTGTATTAGAGTACTTGAGCATCATTAAGTGTGTTAGTAAAGGTACAGAGAGCTCTCTCTGCACTTATTTTAAAATTCATGCTTCCATTTTGAGTTGATTTTGGTATGTGATGAGAAGCATGGGTCTAGTTTCATTCTCCTGCATATGAATATCCAGTTTTCCCAGCACCATTTGCTGAAGAGTGTAGACTTGGTGCCTTTGTCAAAGATCAGATGGCTGTAGGTTGATTGATTGGGTTGATTTCTGGGTTCTCTATTCTATTTCATTGATCCGTATATCTGTTTTTATGCCAAAGAATTGAATATACATCCTAAACAATAAGATTCCTTAAAGGAAACATAGGGGAAACACTCCAGGAAGTAGGAGTGGGTACAGACTTCATGAA
>NW_007729863.1:175043-180461 GCF_000696425.1 Galeopterus variegatus
AGACAAAAAATAAATAAATAAATAAAAGAGGAAAAATAAATAACACCTTCAAAAATAAACAAGAAAGGTGATCCTAGAGAGCAAGGAAGAAATGATAATTATTTTATAAATGGTGCTGGGTCATCTGGTTATTCATAGAGAAAAAATTACATATCTCAAGTCATATCTCTCACTACATATAAAATATCTATTTTAGATGAAATGCAGATCTGCATGTAAAAGACAAAACAATAAGCCTTTTAGAAGAAACTGGTTATTCATAGAGAAAAAATTACATATCTCAAGTCATATCTCTCACTACATATAAAATGTCTATTTTAGATGAAATGCAGATCTGCATGTAAAAGACAAAACAATAAGCCTTTTAGAAGAAGTGTAGAAGAGTATTTCCAAGATCTTAGATTAGGCAAACTTTTCTTAAAGAAGGCCCAGAATCAATAACCATAAAAGAAAAAAAAAAACGAATAAATTGAACTGTTTTAAAAATATCTGTTCATCAAACAAAACATTTAGAGAATGAAAACCAGCCTACAGACTGGGAAAAAAATATTTGCAAATCAATAAGAAGAAGATAGAAAATCCATATGGAAAAATGAACAGGCATCCAGAGGATGCCAGAATGACCAATAAAAATATGATAAGGTGTCCAACTTCATTAGTCATTACAGAAATTCAAATTAAAATCACAATTTGATACTACTTCATGCTCATCAGAATGACTAAAATGAAAAACAGACAATACAAATATAATTGAGAATATAGAGCAACTAAACTGTCATACTGTGCTGCAGGGAATGTACATTAGTGCAACTACTTTGGAAAATACTCGGCAGTATTAGCTAAGGTTGAAAATATGTGTATCTTTTGCTCCAACAGTTTCAATTCTAGTTATATATTCATGAGAAATGTATTCATGTATCCATTCACCAAAAGACATATACAAAAATATTCACAGCAGCACTAATCATAATAGTTCCAATCTAGAAACTACCCAAATATCTATCAATTGTAGAACTGATAAATACATTATGGTCCAGTCACAGAATGAAATCCTTCCTATACAGCAGTACGAATGAGCACACTACAACTTCAGCCACAGTATGGATGGGTTGTATAAACATGGCATCGAATGAAAGACACAAAAGAGCATATACTATATAATTACATTATATAGTGTTTAAAAATGGACAAAACTTATCTATGCCGTTAGAAGTCTGGATAGCGGTTTTTCTTGGAAGAGGCGGCAAGAGTGGTTGGTTCTGGGATGCTGGTAATATTCCATTTCTTGATTTGAGTGTTGGTTACACGAGTGTGTCACACTTGTAAAAATTAATTGAAGTTACATTTGTTTTATATTCTTTTTTGTTTGTAAGTTATTGTTTAATACAAAGATAATAATATTTTAAAATACAATAAAATTTTATTTAAAAATAAAATCAAATAAAACAGCTACATTTAGACAGGATGTGTAAAGAGTTTTAGTTGTTTATGCAATCTCTGTTTCCCCAGGTAACAGAAAGGGAAGAGACAATAATCAAGAGGTAGGAATTAGTGACAGATGCTCCCTGCTCTCTAAGCCACTCACTTTGGAGTGAGGCAATCCATGGCTTAGGAATCATATCTGATCGTTTTTCTCCTTTACCTTGAATAGCTTCAAATGAAGTCTGTTTTTTCTGATATTAGTATAGCCACTCCAGCTTTCTTTTGATTATGTTTTCATAGCATATCCTTTTCCATCCTTTTATTTTCAACCTATTTGTGTCTTTGAATCTAAAGTGGTCTCTTGTAGACAGCAGATAGCTGGATGACTTTTTCTTACGCATCTGCCAATATCTGTGTTTTGATTCGAGTGTTTAATCCATCTACACTTAATGTAATTACTGTAAGGTAGGATTTATGTCCAATGTTTTGGTAATAGTTTTCTATATCTTATGTCTTCTTGCTCCTCTATTCCTACATTACTGCCTTCTTTTGTGTTAAATAGATACTTCTAGTGTACCTTTTAAATTCCCTTGTCATTTCTTTTACTATATTTTTTTGAATCGTTTTCTTAGTGTTGCTCTGAAGATTACAAGTAACAACTTATAACAGTTTAGTTCAATAAACGTCATCTTAATTTCAATACTATAAGAAACTTTAGTCCTATGTAGCTCTGTACCCTCACTTTCTGTTGTGGTATTATTGTCATACAAATTACATCTTTATACATTATAAACCCATCAACTAAGTTTTATAATTATTGCTTTATGCAGATGTCTTTTAAGTCAAATAGGAGAAGAAATGAGTCAAAAACCCAAAATACATAGTGTCTTTTATATTTACCTATACAGTTACCTTAGCCAGTGCTTTTATTTCTTCACGTGAATTAAAGTTACTGTCTAGTGTCCTTTTATTTTAGCCTGAAAGACTCTACTTAATATTCAAATTATTAGTGATAAATTTTCTCAGTTTTATGTTTATCTGGGCATGTCTTGATTTCTTATTTATATTTGAAGGATAGTTTTGCTGGATGTTGAGTTCTTCATGATAATATTTTTATTTTAGTAATTTGAATATTTCATCCCACTGTCTTTTGGCCTCTAAGGTTTCTGATAAGAATTAAGCTGTTAATCTTAATACAGTTCTCTTGTACATGATGAGTTATTTGTCTTTGTGCTTCCAAGAATCTCCTTGTCTCTCAACGGTTTTATTATGATATATCTAAGTATTTCATCCCACTGTCTTTTGGCCTCTAAGGTTTCTGATAAGAATTAAGCTGTTAATCTTAATACAGTTCTCTTGTACATGATGAGTTGTCTTTGTGCTTCCAAGAATCTCCTTGTCTCTCAACGGTTTTATTATGATATATCTAAGTGTGGATATATAACATTGCCAATAATACTTGTGTTGACTTTACTGATTCTACTATGGAAGAGAAGTCTGTCACCAACAGAGTTCTAACTCTTTTTGTTAAGTTCCTAAAAGGTAGTTTTATATTCCCTTGGGCCTAAGTACTTACATGTATATATACACACATATGTGTGTATGAATATGTGTGTGCACATATATATATATATATATTTGTGTGTCTGTCTTTCCTCAATGACATCTAAATAGCATCTGTCCAATCTGATCACACCTGTTGCCCCAGGATGAAGGCCAGTCCCTTTGATTTTCATGTATCATCTGGGTTATTCTTCTCAGAGTTAGGACTGCTTTTATCTCCCCTCATTTTTGAATTTCAATAAGGTGTCCTCCAAAGTGTTCTTTGCCATTCTTCTAAGGAGAATCAATCATCCTCATCCAAATAAAATGGATGGTATTATGCTCAGCACTATGGCAAGTGGGCCTGATGACTTGACTTTCCTTTCTTTTGCTGACCACCTTTCTTCAAGTTTTTCCTTCCTGAACCTATAAGGAAGATGATAAGCGCAAGAGATAAAGGGCCTATTGAAGTGACTGAGATTACTCTGCCTCAATAAAATTTACTTTGTCAAAGAGGTTAAAATGTATCATAATAGTAAAGAGACATGAATTGGAGAGAAGGACAGGAAAGTCTGGTTTTGGTTTTCATAGACTAGATTCCTTTCCTCTTGTTCTTACCAACTGCAAAGTTCAGTGAGATCATATTCTGGTAAAGTATCTTTGAAAATAACTGTGCTAAGTGATGTGTGCAACTTTAAAATTAATACTCTCATTTGGAAAGAGAGTGATTATAATAAGAGAGTGGCATGGGACTTTGAGCATAACTGATTCCCACACATAGGAAAATAAATACGTTTTGTTGCTATGTCCTGGTCCTAGGCCTTGGTTTGTAGAGCATGTAGTTATGTAGTCGTCTTTCTGTCACTTTATTTAGGGAAGCTGAATATGTTCAGATGACTAATATTCTCTATCAGGGAATTGCTGGTGGTGCAAAGGAGAACAGACAAAAACCAAGCAACTGAATGAGAAAATGTGTCATGGAACTCTCTTACATTTGATTCTTTTGTGTTTTGTTTTGATCGTTTTAACTGCATTAGTGGCTATTTCCAGGAACTCCAATTGGCCACATTAATGACACACAAAAATGTAGTAGTGAGAAGTACCAAGCAGTGGCTACAACACTAACACAGGAGACTAAATTGAAGTGACCTTCTGCTCTTTCATTAGGTTTGGAATTCTTCCAGAAAGATCCAATTACTGAGGGAGAAGCCTAATATGGTTGAATGCTAAAAGTTGTTCTCTGCACTCAAAGACTTGTGCATGTGTTTTTATAGTCCTCTGACTCAGTTGATCATCTAATATCGTCACTTGACCCTCCCTGACTTCCTGTGGTTAATAAAATACTCTATTATCAAAAGTGTAATCTTTAACAGATCCTAGTTCATAGACTTGATTTATAAGCGAGAGAGATTTTAGGTACTGCCTTAATTAGCTAAAATGGTATTCCATTTATGAAGTTGGTGTCAACCTTTTCATTAAGATTAAGATATCACTTGAAAATACAGGCATGAATGAGGACTTTTAAACTTATATGCTAGTTCTTTATTAGATTAATATTATTGCATTACATTGATAAAGATGTAGATAAACTGAACAGGACATTGAAGAGAACACTGAAAATAATTACAGGGATGAAATTGGATCTTATGTGTAAAGATAAAAGGAATAGGGCTTACTTTGTTTAGCAATGAGAAACCCAAGGGAAGTTTGATCACTTCTTTAACATTTATTAAAGATTTTTATGAGAAGCACACCTAACAGGTAGTCTTTCTATCCATGGAGCACAGAATAAGAGAACAGATTTAACTACTTCATTATTAGTATTATTTACTTGCCGATTAACTATTTAGCTAAATATAAATGAAATTTATTTCCCACTACTTAAATCATTCCCTGGCAGCAATTTGAACCCTTAGGGTTGTACAGTAATTTTTTCAGGGCCCAGGGGCAACATTTAGTATTCTTGAGCAATAGTGCTATGTACCGGAGAACAGGGTGACCCAAAACCGGCTCACTGATCAATGAGTTATAGATCAAAAAATAACTTTAAGAGATCATCTGGCCCAGGCTCCTGAGGGAATAATGTCATCATAGAAAACAGAGGTTTTATTCATTTCTTGAAGCTCTCCAAGGCATGGACACTCCACACGCTTTCTCGTTAATGAGAAAGAAACACACACACACATACACTAACACACATGCTTAAATTCATTACATGCATTTCCTGAACATAGGAAAGCAGTGTGTTAGATGCTTATGGTAAGGGGATGCGAAGTGGACAGTGCTGAATAAAAGAAGAATGCACTAATTCTTTTTAAAAATGGACACATTAGGGCCGAGCCCGTGGCGCACTCGGGAGAGTGCGGCGCTGGGAGCGCAGCAGCGCTCCCGCCGCGGGTTCGGATCCTATATAGGGATGACTGGTGTGCTCACTGGCTGAGCGCGGTGCGGCCG
>NW_007729863.1:180471-189184 GCF_000696425.1 Galeopterus variegatus
GAAAGGTGATCCTAGAGAGCAAGGAAGAAATGATAATTATTTTATAAATGGTGCTGGGTCATCTGGTTATTCATAGAGAAAAAATTACATATCTCAAGTCATATCTCTCACTACATATAAAATATCTATTTTAGATGAAATGCAGATCTGCATGTAAAAGACAAAACAATAAGCCTTTTAGAAGAAGTGTAGAAGAGTATTTCCAAGATCTTAGATTAGGCAAACTTTTCTTAAAGAAGGCCCAGAATCAATAACCATAAAAGAAAAAAAAAAACGAATAAATTGAACTGTTTTAAAAATATCTGTTCATCAAACAAAACATTTAGAGAATGAAAACCAGCCTACAGACTGGGAAAAAAATATTTGCAAATCAATAAGAAGAAGATAGAAAATCCATATGGAAAAATGAACAGGCATCCAGAGGATGCCAGAATGACCAATAAAAATATGATAAGGTGTCCAACTTCATTAGTCATTACAGAAATTCAAATTAAAATCACAATTTGATACTACTTCATGCTCATCAGAATGACTAAAATGAAAAACAGACAATACAAATATAATTGAGAATATAGAGCAACTAAACTGTCATACTGTGCTGCAGGGAATGTACATTAGTGCAACTACTTTGGAAAATACTCGGCAGTATTAGCTAAGGTTGAAAATATGTGTATCTTTTGCTCCAACAGTTTCAATTCTAGTTATATATTCATGAGAAATGTATTCATGTATCCATTCACCAAAAGACATATACAAAAATATTCACAGCAGCACTAATCATAATAGTTCCAATCTAGAAACTACCCAAATATCTATCAATTGTAGAACTGATAAATACATTATGGTCCAGTCACAGAATGAAATCCTTCCTATACAGCAGTACGAATGAGCACACTACAACTTCAGCCACAGTATGGATGGGTTGTATAAACATGGCATCGAATGAAAGACACAAAAGAGCATATACTATATAATTACATTATATAGTGTTTAAAAATGGACAAAACTTATCTATGCCGTTAGAAGTCTGGATAGCGGTTTTTCTTGGAAGAGGCGGCAAGAGTGGTTGGTTCTGGGATGCTGGTAATATTCCATTTCTTGATTTGAGTGTTGGTTACACGAGTGTGTCACACTTGTAAAAATTAATTGAAGTTACATTTGTTTTATATTCTTTTTTGTTTGTAAGTTATTGTTTAATACAAAGATAATAATATTTTAAAATACAATAAAATTTTATTTAAAAATAAAATCAAATAAAACAGCTACATTTAGACAGGATGTGTAAAGAGTTTTAGTTGTTTATGCAATCTCTGTTTCCCCAGGTAACAGAAAGGGAAGAGACAATAATCAAGAGGTAGGAATTAGTGACAGATGCTCCCTGCTCTCTAAGCCACTCACTTTGGAGTGAGGCAATCCATGGCTTAGGAATCATATCTGATCGTTTTTCTCCTTTACCTTGAATAGCTTCAAATGAAGTCTGTTTTTTCTGATATTAGTATAGCCACTCCAGCTTTCTTTTGATTATGTTTTCATAGCATATCCTTTTCCATCCTTTTATTTTCAACCTATTTGTGTCTTTGAATCTAAAGTGGTCTCTTGTAGACAGCAGATAGCTGGATGACTTTTTCTTACGCATCTGCCAATATCTGTGTTTTGATTCGAGTGTTTAATCCATCTACACTTAATGTAATTACTGTAAGGTAGGATTTATGTCCAATGTTTTGGTAATAGTTTTCTATATCTTATGTCTTCTTGCTCCTCTATTCCTACATTACTGCCTTCTTTTGTGTTAAATAGATACTTCTAGTGTACCTTTTAAATTCCCTTGTCATTTCTTTTACTATATTTTTTTGAATCGTTTTCTTAGTGTTGCTCTGAAGATTACAAGTAACAACTTATAACAGTTTAGTTCAATAAACGTCATCTTAATTTCAATACTATAAGAAACTTTAGTCCTATGTAGCTCTGTACCCTCACTTTCTGTTGTGGTATTATTGTCATACAAATTACATCTTTATACATTATAAACCCATCAACTAAGTTTTATAATTATTGCTTTATGCAGATGTCTTTTAAGTCAAATAGGAGAAGAAATGAGTCAAAAACCCAAAATACATAGTGTCTTTTATATTTACCTATACAGTTACCTTAGCCAGTGCTTTTATTTCTTCACGTGAATTAAAGTTACTGTCTAGTGTCCTTTTATTTTAGCCTGAAAGACTCTACTTAATATTCAAATTATTAGTGATAAATTTTCTCAGTTTTATGTTTATCTGGGCATGTCTTGATTTCTTATTTATATTTGAAGGATAGTTTTGCTGGATGTTGAGTTCTTCATGATAATATTTTTATTTTAGTAATTTGAATCTTTCATCCCACTGTCTTTTGGCCTCTAAGGTTTCTGATAAGAATTAAGCTGTTAATCTTAATACAGTTCTCTTGTACATGATGAGTTATTTGTCTTTGTGCTTCCAAGAATCTCCTTGTCTCTCAACGGTTTTATTATGATATATCTAAGTGTGGATATATAACATTGCCAATAATACTTGTGTTGACTTTACTGATTCTACTATGGAAGAGAAGTCTGTCACCAACAGAGTTCTAACTCTTTTTGTTAAGTTCCTAAAAGGTAGTTTTATATTCCCTTGGGCCTAAGTACTTACATGTATATATACACACATATGTGTGTATGAATATGTGTGTGCACATATATATATATATATATTTGTGTGTCTGTCTTTCCTCAATGACATCTAAATAGCATCTGTCCAATCTGATCACACCTGTTGCCCCAGGATGAAGGCCAGTCCCTTTGGTTTTCATGTATCATCTGGTTTATTCTTCTCAGAGTTAGGACTGCTTTTATCTCCCCTCATTTTTGAATTTCAATAAGGTGTCCTCCAAAGTGTTCTTTGCCATTCTTCTAAGGAGAATCAATCATCCTCATCCAAATAAAATGGATGGTATTATGCTCAGCACTATGGCAAGTGGGCCTGATGACTTGACTTTCCTTTCTTTTGCTGACCACCTTTCTTCAAGTTTTTCCTTCCTGAACCTATAAGGAAGATGATAAGCGCAAGAGATAAAGGGCCTATTGAAGTGACTGAGATTACTCTGCCTCAATAAAATTTACTTTGTCAAAGAGGTTAAAATGTATCATAATAGTAAAGAGACATGAATTGGAGAGAAGGACAGGAAAGTCTGGTTTTGGTTTTCATAGACTAGATTCCTTTCCTCTTGTTCTTACCAACTGCAAAGTTCAGTGAGATCATATTCTGGTAAAGTATCTTTGAAAATAACTGTGCTAAGTGATGTGTGCAACTTTAAAATTAATACTCTCATTTGGAAAGAGAGTGATTATAATAAGAGAGTGGCATGGGACTTTGAGCATAACTGATTCCCACACATAGGAAAATAAATACGTTTTGTTGCTATGTCCTGGTCCTAGGCCTTGGTTTGTAGAGCATGTAGTTATGTAGTCGTCTTTCTGTCACTTTATTTAGGGAAGCTGAATATGTTCAGATGACTAATATTCTCTATCAGGGAATTGCTGGTGGTGCAAAGGAGAACAGACAAAAACCAAGCAACTGAATGAGAAAATGTGTCATGGAACTCTCTTACATTTGATTCTTTTGTGTTTTGTTTTGATCGTTTTAACTGCATTAGTGGCTATTTCCAGGAACTCCAATTGGCCACATTAATGACACACAAAAATGTAGTAGTGAGAAGTACCAAGCAGTGGCTACAACACTAACACAGGAGACTAAATTGAAGTGACCTTCTGCTCTTTCATTAGGTTTGGAATTCTTCCAGAAAGATCCAATTACTGAGGGAGAAGCCTAATATGGTTGAATGCTAAAAGTTGTTCTCTGCACTCAAAGACTTGTGCATGTGTTTTTATAGTCCTCTGACTCAGTTGATCATCTAATATCGTCACTTGACCCTCCCTGACTTCCTGTGGTTAATAAAATACTCTATTATCAAAAGTGTAATCTTTAACAGATCCTAGTTCATAGACTTGATTTATAAGCGAGAGAGATTTTAGGTACTGCCTTAATTAGCTAAAATGGTATTCCATTTATGAAGTTGGTGTCAACCTTTTCATTAAGATTAAGATATCACTTGAAAATACAGGCATGAATGAGGACTTTTAAACTTATATGCTAGTTCTTTATTAGATTAATATTATTGCATTACATTGATAAAGATGTAGATAAACTGAACAGGACATTGAAGAGAACACTGAAAATAATTACAGGGATGAAATTGGATCTTATGTGTAAAGATAAAAGGAATAGGGCTTACTTTGTTTAGCAATGAGAAACCCAAGGGAAGTTTGATCACTTCTTTAACATTTATTAAAGATTTTTATGAGAAGCACACCTAACAGGTAGTCTTTCTATCCATGGAGCACAGAATAAGAGAACAGATTTAACTACTTCATTATTAGTATTATTTACTTGCCGATTAACTATTTAGCTAAATATAAATGAAATTTATTTCCCACTACTTAAATCATTCCCTGGCAGCAATTTGAACCCTTAGGGTTGTACAGTAATTTTTTCAGGGCCCAGGGGCAACATTTAGTATTCTTGAGCAATAGTGCTATGTACCGGAGAACAGGGTGACCCAAAACCGGCTCACTGATCAATGAGTTATAGATCAAAAAATAACTTTAAGAGATCATCTGGCCCAGGCTCCTGAGGGAATAATGTCATCATAGAAAACAGAGGTTTTATTCATTTCTTGAAGCTCTCCAAGGCATGGACACTCCACACGCTTTCTCGTTAATGAGAAAGAAACACACACACACATACACTAACACACATGCTTAAATTCATTACATGCATTTCCTGAACATAGGAAAGCAGTGTGTTAGATGCTTATGGTAAGGGGATGCGAAGTGGACAGTGCTGAATAAAAGAAGAATGCACTAATTCTTTTTAAAAATGGACACATTAGGGCCGAGCCCGTGGCGCACTCGGGAGAGTGCGGCGCTGGGAGCGCAGCAGCGCTCCCGCCGCGGGTTCGGATCCTATATAGGGATGACTGGTGCGCTCACTGGCTGAGCGCGGTGCGGCCAGTCTCAGAAAGGACAAAAAAAAAAAAAAAAATGGACACATTAGGGCCGAGCCCGTGGCGCACTCGGGAGAGTGCGGCGCTGGGAGCGCAGCAGCGCTCCCGCCGCGGGTTCGGATCCTATATAGGGATGACTGGTGCGCTCACTGGCTGAGCGCGGTGCGGCCAGTCTCAGAAAGGAAAAAAAAAAAAAAAAAAAATGGACACATTAATAAACAGCTAATGCAAGGGAAATGATTTATGAAGCTCATAAGTGTAATTTTTACTTTTTTCACATGATACAAATTTATGTAAATGATTTAAGTAAATGATTAATAACTTTAATTCATGGTAAGTTAATAAGTAGTGTTACATGCTGTGCCCACATATCTCCTCAAAATGGTCAAGAGAGCTGATCAAAGTTCAAATAGCAAAAGTAACTAGTGTTATGATTAGTGTTAGAACTTTAAGGAAACTGATAGACTCTCCTTCTGAAGAGAGTTAAGATACTATATTTCATACAGTATTTATGTTCTTTTTTTCCAATAAGATAAATGTGTTGTTAATTTACAGTGCAGGAGGGAAATGAGTCCTGGAGAATTTTGATATCTTCAATCATAAATCAATTTTTTAAAAATTGAAATGCTATTTAGAATCTTTTGTACTATTGCTTGAAAATCACTGTTCTGTGCCATCATTATTTCTTCTCCTATTTATGAATGAATGTAGGTGGTATCTGTAATTCCAACTTTCTGCTTTGGGAGTTACACCTCCAGGTTTATATGCCATCTCAGTATGTCAGAGAACTAGTTTCCAGCTTGCCGCACTCAATTTCTTTCTGACAGCCAGGAAATTTGAATTTTATAATGAGGTGTAAATCATAGAAAAGAGTTGTCTATAAAAGACTTTAGTGGGATAAGAGCAGGAATATAAGAATTTATATCAATGGTGCTCTAGGTTAAAAAAAAAAAATATCATGTATATCCTATATCTGTATCAAACATATAGTAAAGGCAAAAATTAGCAGTGATATATTTCATGATGGGATCAATTTTTCCTATGATTGGAGTCAAGTGGGCTGTCTGTCAGACAGAGGCATTGCATAATACCTGTGATAATATTTGACATTCTTCTGCAACTTTCCACAAGGCAAGAAGAAGGTGATGGGGGACTATTCTTCCTTCCCACTTACCCACACTTGAACTTAATAATAGAGTGACATCATTGCAAGGAACCTAGCAGGTAAAACTAAACAGGAGAAATTAGGATTGGGGCATAGTATAATCTTCTCTATTGAGGTGGAAAAGTTGCTCATATTCTAAATGACAGAGAAGAGAAAGATTTTATTTCAGGATTTGGTATTGGTAATTTTGGTATCTAGTCAACTTCTTATTTTATTATCCTTGTATCTTCTTTTTCTCTGTTTAACATGATGATCAAATGAGATGTACAAGAGTACTTCAAAAAGTTCATGGAATAATAGAATTAAAAGATAATACAAATCTTTCCATGAACTTTTTGAAATACTCTCGTACACCCAATCAGAGTTCCCATTCTGCTTCCTTTCCCACCTTCATAGTTCCCCCAGGTGAATTGTGATCAGATAATACTGGTTTAGCAACTATATGGGGTCAATATTCACCTAACTACTTTTATCTTTAATTTACAAATTAGACAAATTATAGCATCTATTCATAAAAATAAATATGACATAATCATGGATACATAATGTTATAGCAATGTAATCCCAGAAAACCAGACAAAATATTGCCCCAAAATACATATTCAGGTATTACACACAAAGTATGAAACACCCACATGACAATGATGAACCGAAATTAAATATCTGGATATTTTATTTATATAACACCACACATCTAGATATTTAAGAAATAATCAGTTACCTGATTGGATGTTTCTGTATTCAATGAAAATATTGGCAATATTTACTGATGTATTTGCTCATGTAACAATTACATGGAGAAGTGTAATCCTTTGTCGTCTGAGATAAGTTTGGCTAGCAAGTGGTAAGTGGGTCTTGGGAAATTATATGCATTTTTCTCTTTCTATTATATGTCTCACATGCTGCCAATTATTCTTTCACCATGGTCAAGTTTTTAAAATGTTGTTCTATCTGTCAAGATTAAGGCTAGGTGCAGGAAGTGGGGATAGACCATGGATATAAAAGTATCTTCTATCTTATATTGAGCTTATATCACCACTTGGATGAATTTCGAGCCCATTGGATTGGATGTTCTGTCTACAGATTTATTTGACTCTTAAATAACAGTGTGAGAAACTCTAATGTTGCTGACCAGACTTATAACGATGATTCACAAGAAAAACCTATTTGCTTCTCAATATTTGCTTGTTTGCACATCATTCCTCCTGTTGGATTAGTGAGCAGAAGGAATTGTAAAACCACAGGGGAACAGTTTAAACAGGATAATGCAGACATTAGAGAATGATTAACAGTAATTTCACAAAGGTAGAAGGTAAGCTGCTCATTTTTGTGGAATGGAACAAATGTGTTTGGAATGATTAACAAGATAAGACATAAAAAAATAGAAAAATGTAACTGCTCAATTCTATTCAGGCAACAAACCATATGATGTATAAATGCAAATTCTCCCCCAAATTCACATACTTACCATTATTTAATGTTAAACTTCAGCTAGACTATGGCAGACAACTGGCACAGAAAATAAAAACCACAGAGCTTAAATGCCAGCCATCCCACTCAGTTAAAAGGCAGTTTACGTAATGTGTACTTCTCCTGAATTTGTTTTAACCTATACAACCCAGCATAATTCAATGCTTAGTAAGAGCATTTCAAGAAAGCCTAAACCTTTATCCATAACTAATAGGCCAGAAAAGTCACTTAAATCCTGATAGCTTCCAATTATCTTGTAAAATGAAGACCATTCATTCATTCATTCATTGCACATATATTTAACCTCTACTCTAGGTGGAGCTCTATCTTAGGTGATATGAGAAACACAAAGGAATCTATACATGGTGTTGCTCTACAGAAGCTGGGCAAGGATGTGTCTATTCAAAGTAATTTTGTTCCTTTCTAGAGATCCTTATTTCTCTATCACTTAGGTTGTGTTGAGACCAGCTTTAATTTCTGTAGAGCTGCTACTCCAACTCTCTAAAACAACTTCCCATATCATCCAAGAACCTCTTCCTCTTTGCTTCTTTGCCCCTACTCAGACGTAGATGGACCTTAAGAACTTCTTTGAAAGTATTGTCACTAGACCTCTCAGTGAAGCACCACGTGTGTTTAGCTTTGCTCCATCTTTACACCACCCTGATTTGGATCGAAGCTCAGTGAGGGTGCTCTAGAGCTTTGATGATTTGAGGGAGGTTCATTCTTAGGAAGGGTCAGGATTGTTCTTAAAAGCTTGCTAATAAAATTGTGGCTCATAAAATTGTGGACCAGTAACATGGGCTTCACTTGAGACCTTTGAGAAAAAACAAGATCTTAATTCCCACCTCAGACCTAATGAATGAGAATATTAATTCATATGTACATTGAAGTTTAAGAAGCACTACCCTAAACTATTTTTTTTTTTTCCTTTTTGTCTTTTTTCGTGTCCGGCAACGGATTGCAACCCTCAGTGTTGCACCTGTACCGGACCAGGACCGGCAA
>NW_007729863.1:190106-202839 GCF_000696425.1 Galeopterus variegatus
ACCCGCACCTCGCTCAGCCAGTGAGCGGGAACCGGTCTGTATGTGGGATCCAAACCCTCGGTGGGAGCGCCACCGCGCTCCCAAGCGGCGCACTGCTACAGTGCGCCACTGGGCCGGCCCTACCCTAAACTATTGAAAGATAAATAAATAGAAAGAGCTGTCTCTTAAAATTCTGAATTTGAATTCAGATTAGTTAAGGAACAGTTGGTCAGAGTATGGTTAATGAAGCCTTGAGTTCAATACTATGCAGGGTAGGGATTATGTCTTTCAGCGATGTTTTGGAAATGTCCTGAACAGTGCTGACATGGAGTAAGCACTAAATAGATACGTACTGAATTAATTTATATGTCTTGCCCAGCATCATGCATAGATTTTTCTTTATACATATTACATACTTGCTGAATACAGATTGCAGATAAAAATTTGGTATTTCAATCCCCATCCCCCAGTCCTTAAAAATCCATTATTTTTAACTTGATGAATTTTTATATAAATACATCTTATTCAGTCAATCTGTGATATTTATTTCTACACTCTTCCCTTGGCCAGGAAGTTGGAATTAAAGAAAGAAAAGATATTTCCCCCCCTCAGGTTGTTTATAGTCCAGCTCATTGGCATTTATAAAAAATACTTGCTATGGTCGAGGTATATATAAAGTGCAACAGAAATGTAGGAGGGTAATTAAATTTTTCAGAAGTATACCAAGAAGTGGTCTCTATACCTATAACAATAGTCTCCCCTGAGTATAGTCTTCTTCACCATTTTAAAACATGTCACTAGATAATTTATTCTTTAACAAAAGAGAAAGAAAATATTCTCAGAAAGTATCCAAGTATAAGAGTGAGGTAGACCGTAAAGTTGCCTATATTCATTCCACATGGGCAAAGGGACAGTAAATTGCTTTTGGTAGAATTATTTTCAGTACTCTAATAAAAAATGACTTGTCATGTTCATAAAGTACAAAGAGGCAATGGTCTTATGAGCATTAAAATTATGTTTGGTCTAAGAACCTAGAAGATAATTCTACTGAGAACTGAGAATCAATATAACATGGAGAAACCCAGGTTACTCTTCATGAAAATCTAGGCAGAGAAATTATCCTGAAAGGCACTGTTAAGACTGGTCTATAATGTAACATAATTAGGTATGAGTTACGACTGACTTATTTCCTCTACAAGGAAAGTAGACATAAACAAGACATTTTTCATATGTAGACAGGGTTAATTATTACATACATGATATGATTTAAGTAAAAACTTTAAAAGTCTTTCCTGCCCTTGTCCTTACTGGTGTTCAAAATTCTCATCAATGTAGAAGAGCTGGGCATGCAGAGTAAGAAGTTGCCTATGTCACAGGTAGACACTGAAGATAGTCCTGGGCTCTTGAGACCCAGTAGAATCAGGAAAGGCTATGTCAGGTCTCATCCACAGTAACAGAAAGGTACCTATGTATGAGGAGCCTCTTAGCTGAATTTCCAATTTAGAGTGTGGTTTAATTAGAGGACAGCCAGTCAGATTATGGCTTAATAAGTTCTGGCTTAATGAGGTCTAACTTAATGAGCTCCTCAAACATTAATGCCCTCACAAAAATCTTGGGATCTTATTAAAATTCAGATTGTAACTCAGTAGGTTTGAGATGACTCCCAATACTGCATTGCTAACAAGTCCTAGGTGGTACTGTGTTGCAAATACTGGTCTAAACCAAAACACCAATAAGTGAGGAGTAAGGTGACCAGAAGTTAATGCATGAATTACCCCCACCCAGGATTCTGGAGGAATGGAACACTGGCAGGTAATTTGGAATGTGGGGTGGGGTAGAAAGACATATTTGCTTTCATACCTCTTTTACATAAAGGAGGTCTCTGAATGCCATTCATCTATATGGCAAAGAGAAATTAGTTCCTTTGAGCAATGTTTCATTTTTTAAATTTTTGTTTTATTTATTTTTGGTGACTGACCACTACAGGAAACCAAACCCTTGACCTTGGTGTTACAAGGCAGTGCTCTAACCAACTGAGCTCACCAACCAGACAATGTTTCATTTTTAAAATTTTTGTTTTATTTATTTTTGGTGACTGACCAGTACAGGGAACCAAACCCTTGACCTTGGTGTTACAAGGCAGTGCTCTAACCAACTGAGCTCACCAACCAGCTTGAGCAATGCTTTATTTCTGTGAACATTGCCAACAGGTTATGTGAGACACACTTGTCATGCACTCATAGAAACCTTCACCTCTTTCAGAGTAGAGGTCTAAAGGCACAGATAACATTACTATATTTGTACAAAAGTGCCCTCATGATGATTTATAAGAGATCTTTAGCCAGATCCACAAATTCACAAACTATAAGATATTAAAAACAAAGAGAAACTATTTACAAAAGTAAGATAGAGAACTGGGGGTGATTGAAAGGATTCTCATCTCAAAAATACCTCATTCTACTCATTACTTGCATGTTTTCTGTTTTTGTTTCTTTTTTTTTTTCATTTTGAACAATCTAAATAATTGCTCACATTTTCCACTTCATGTAGACACATCCTGATTTTAATTAGAAGAAAAAATGCATCTGGTTGAATATAATCCAAAGCATAAAGCTGAAATGAAGGCATTAGATATAGGTGACAGTACACTTAAGATACAATTAAAAGATTGGCTCTGGCTATATTTACCTTGATCCCTTCTTGCATAAAAAATAGTGGTTTATTTTTAATGAAAGATTGACATTTTACTAAATGTTGGCACTTTGGCATTAGATATAGGTGACAGTACACTTAAGATACAATTAAAAGATTGGCTCTGGCTATATTTACCTTGATCCCTTCTTACATAAAAAATAGTGGTTTATTTTTAATGAAAGATTGACATTTTACTAAATGTTGGCACTTTGGACAGCAACAATGCAAACAAATGGAAATTTTATCTGGCCTGAATACAGCCTTAAAAAAACTCTTATTTATTGCTTAAGTAGAACAGCTATTTTACCAGGGTCAATTTATTTAGTTATGTTATATTTTAAATAGATTAAAAATATGTGACCACGCACCATTACCAGGCTTTGAATATTAAGCCTGTGACTCTCTTCCTGCTGTATAGCAGCTCCCTGAACTTGTTCCACAGACAGGCAAGCAGAGTATAAAAAGAGGATTAAGACTGCTTTTCATATACCCGACTTTATCAGGGATAACACAGAATCTCCATCATTCACATAGCCTAGGGAGTTCTAAAGTATTAACAATTTATGTGGCTTATATGTTATAAAAGCTAGAGAGTATATATTTATTTTTAATACCAATCACCAAATCCAACCATAATGCAAAAAGTTGTACTGTAAGTTTGATTGGTACAATTCCAGCTGAATGAATAAAATAGGACATCCTACTGCAAAAGCTGGTGTTCCATAAACTTGACAGTAAAAATCTCATCCAAAGGGGTTAAGAAAGGTATTTGGGGAAATACACTGCTTTGCAAAAAAAAGGTATTATCTTTGATATGTAAATACTTTCTTTTTTTGAATTTCTCAGGATGAACAATACAATGCATTGGCTTTTGCAAGAAAAAAGTTGGTAGCAGCTTTAGACATATATATAAGATGTTGATTTCAATGTTCCTGGAGTTAATTTGCCAATCCTTATCATTTTTCCAGGAGAACTGCTTTTAAGAGCTGGGTTTAAATGGGAACCACAGTATTGGCCCTAGGCAAGCTGTCAAGGAGGAATGTTTGTTGTTCAGTAACCTGCAATCCCTTCCCACTCTATCCCTTCTCTTCACTTTATTTCTATCCCTCAGTGTATGTCTTGGCAGGGGGAAGGAATGGGGATCTATTTATCCTCATTTCTTCTAAAAATTCAAAGTTTTGTTATGGGAAAAGAAAAGCTATTTCCAACAACATCCATATAATAAACTAGTTAACGGAAAGCATCTCTTAAAACCCATTTAATACTTGACGAATCTACATTTTCTTCAGGGATCATTATGCGCATTGCATAATAATTGTAATTTATGTTTTATGTGTTATCAATAAATTAATATAGCTATCAATATTATATTTTTAAGAAAGTATTTCCCAAAAGGCTAGTTAAAACAAGTTTTTGAAATGAACACACACACAAAAAAACAATGTGAAAGAAAAACATGATTATTATTCATAAAATACAGAAATATAACAGAAAAATAAAATTAGGTAAGGAAAAAATCAGTCTCCTCTTTTCCATGCTTCCCTCCCTCCTTTCTTTTTGAAATTCTTAAAGTGTCAAAAAGGTGAAAAAGTAAATGACAGCTGAATGAATATAAAATAGTCAAAAGGAAGCTGAATTTTAGACTAAATTGCCCCTGAAGGAATTGACCAATAGTAGAAATGGTTTTAGATGACTGAACTTTAGATAATGTCCTAAATTCTAAGAGTGTGTTCTAAGATTCACTTGTCTTAGAATCGCCTGCCAGATTATTTGATATGCAGATGCCCGAGCCCTGCCACAGACCCCCGAATCAAAGTCTCTGGAAGTTTGGCCTTTTTCAGAGTTTTAAACAAGCCCTCCTGAAATTCTCATATACATCAATGTTTGAAAACCTCTACATGGTTTTACTCTAGAATCAACTGGCCTTGTGTACTTGACCTCTAGACAGTGTCTAAAGCTAATGTCTTCTTTTTCTTGTATTGTAGAAGCGTAAAAATGTCATCTTGCTTTAAAAAGCATCAGCCAATTGTTCACCTATTCTGGAATTAGCTGTCACTGAAACTGTTCAAGACTCAAACTGTTCAAGAACAAGAAAACTGTACAACTGATCTCTCACAGAGGGCTTCTCAATTTGATGAATTGAGAAAATTCAAATTTTCATGAATTTGTCCCTATTATAGTATTCCTCGAATCTACAAAGTTTCAAATATCAAAAACAAGACAAAACCCAACAATAAAAATCAAGACTAACAACTTGCTCATCAAAGCTCATTTCAAAGCCCATTTCTTGCTGTGCCCCCTAAAACTATTATAAGTTCTGCCCACATCGTCTCTTGCTTTGATGATATGCTGACAAAATATGCTGACAAACAAATCTAAGTTTATTTACCTGCTAGAGTAACAGAGAACACTACCTCCTTGAGTCTTAGTAGTGTCTTAAAAAGACAAATGTCAAGAGAGTATATTTATAGGGTTTGGAGTCTAGGCTCAAGTGGGTCTAGGGCGTGTGGTTAAAGGTGGAGAACTGATTGGGCCCGGTATTGGTCTACTCAAAAAGGGAGGGCCTTGAAGTGAATCTTGATAAGTAAACTGAAGTTTGATAAGTGATTTGTTTTCCCAGGTGAGCAGTCTATTGTCCTTTATAGGAGAGCAAAATATTTGCCCAGACAAGTTAATTTGCAGGAATTTTCCTAAAGCAAACAAGAAAGTTACTTATTGATTTATAACCTTATCTTCTTGGGCAAGAATTTCCCAGAACAAATAGAAGTCATGTTGATGCAGGTGGGTTCAGTTTTCACTAACAATAGCTAGGCTCTGTGGACAAAGATTGTCTCACTTCTCAAACCAAAGAAGACTCAGAGAGACCTTTTCTGGGATCTCTTCATTCTAAATTCTAGGAGAAATCCATTCAACAAATATTTAAATAAATTTGAATGAACCTTAAAAAATGGAAAATTCTGGGCACAGATACTGCCAGTGTCCTCCACCCACTGCCCATGACAGACATTCATAATCAATCACAACATTCCTTTCCACTCATCCTGAACTTGGCCTCAGGATCTTGTTCAAAGTAGCATTTAAGGCAACCATTTTCAATTGATCTGAGTAGTCACTCAAATTGTAACCTAAGGGACTATGCTAAGCATTTGTGGACCATAAAGACGAATCAGGCATACATTGTATTCTCAAGGAATATGAAGGTAAATCACTGAGAGCACCCTGAGGATATTACTTTGTGTTTGTTAGAGCAAAGCCAAAATGAATGTGGGTAGTAGAAATAAGTCCAGACAGAGAGCTGGTGGCAGTTGTAAGTGGCCCTTAAGGTGAGACAAAAGCTTGTGACACTTATGTGATAAAGAATGAAGAATGACAGAATCATGAAAAGCTGAGAATGAAAGGATCTCAACTGTGCTTCGAGACGATTATTAATCTGGAAGTAGATAAGAGATTCCATAAATGCAGAGAACATATAGGAGGCCGTTGCAGGAACGTAGGAAGAACGTAACTGTAAAAACAGATTAGGAACATTATATTAGACTGAAAAGGAGGGGTGAGTGGAAAAAAATTCATTAGAGATAAAGAATTGACGAATTTTGACCTGTGTTTATGTGTAGGGAAGCAATCAGAGAAGAGGAAACAATAAGAAATGACTTTAAAAAATACATTTGATTATTAATCTGGAAGTAGATAAGAGATTCCATAAATGCAGAGAACATATAGGAGGCCGTTGCAGGAACGTAGGAAGAACGTAACTCTAAAAACAGATTAGGAACATTATATTAGACTGAAAAGGAGGGGTGAGTGGAAAAAAATTCATTAGAGACAAAGAATTGACGAATTTTGACCTGTGCTTATGTGTAGGGAAGCAATCAGAGAAGAGGAAACAATAAGAAATGACTTTAAAAAATACATTTAAAAATTTTGAATGACAACAGAGTTTTAGCCAAAATTCAGTCCTCATTAGGAGGAAGAGATATGGCCATTGTATTAGGTACCTTTTGTTTCTGTCTGCTTAATTGCTGTTCCTTTGGGAAATGACTTCTTTCCTTTTCCATGAGACTTTAGTGGAAAATAAAACTGGAAACCCTGTCGCTCTTGAACATAATGTTGCCACATATCCCACACTAGACAAATTATTGGCACCCTACTGAGAATTTGATCCTTAAACTGAGATATTCAGGGATAAAAAGTGATCTCCAGATGGCAGAGCCCTAAAGAGACATTTTATGTGTTAATGCTGTGAGTTCCCTAAGGTATGCAATTTCTTAACCTTCTGGAAATACGGTTGTTCCTTTCTTCCTTTGAATCTATAGGCTATTCAATGAAATCTGAAGTCCACATAATTCCTTATCCCTGTGTTAGGTGATACTGAGATCCAGCAAATATTGCTTAGTTATTTGCTCTGGTATATACCTGTTCCTAGAATATAAGATCGTGAAACAATAAAAATCAAGACTAACAACTTGCTCATCAAAGCTCATTTCAAGGCCCATTTCTTGCTGTGCCCCCTAAAACTATTATAAGTTCTGCCCACATCGTCTCTTGCTTTGATGATATGCTTTAAAATCACCAGGCCCAGGCCCTAAAATCTTATATTTGTCTTCCTTTCACTATACTCCTTCTGAGACACTGCTAATCGCTGTCAAGTTGTTGACTAGTGCAATACGTCGCATAAACTCAGCTTTACTTGATCAACAGGTTTTTCTGGTGGTCTTTTAGGGAGCCAAAAGTCAACACAAGTAAACAACCAAAAAATTCTTTTCTATTTTCTGGATAAATTAGACACAATCAGATTCTGTTGCTTATAAGTAAAGATTGCTAATTATATCATGAATTATTATACATGCTTATAGAATGCCATCTTGTGTGTAACTTGTCCCATAAAGTTAGACTAAATTTCTGGAAGGCAGAAAATTTGTCATATTGGGGGTTAATGTTAAATAATGTAGAATATAAAAAAATAGACAAACTTACTGCTTCGTGCTATCCCTTCTCTTTCAGTTACTAGCATATCACCTTAATAAAAGCCGATCTCCAGTACTTGTTGTTTGACAATAGCTGCTTTTATTGTGCTAATTAAATAAGGTCCTTAACTTTTATGAAGATAAGAGACTGTAGTAGACATTGTCAGTGTCACCCATCTCCTCTTGGATCCTCTTTTCATTTCAGTAGAGATTCCTAAATAACACCACTAGCATGTTTGTTGCAGGGCTGCCCTTGGGAATGTGTTGTAGAAGCAGTCCTTAGCTAATAACTGATGGGCATGGAGGGATAATTGGCCAGGTTAATTCTGAGTTTCCCAGAGAGTTAAGTTTTAGCCACCCAGTGTGGTAATGGGTGTAATAATGCACCTTTATTGGTTGCCTTCCTTCCCTGTATTATCTCTCCGCTCTTCACTTGTATGAGGCAAGTTGTCCACAGAAATGACATACTGCAAGGATTCATGACAACTGCCATGATTTAGTCAGAATTTTTTGTTTGTAGATAATAAAAATTGATTTTGCTTAATTTATCTAAAAAAAAAAAAGAGGAATTTATTGGTAGGTTCCTGGTGTTGATTCCCCAGCTGGCCATCAGATATCTGTTGTCTTAATTCAGGCTGCTATAATAAAGTACCACAGACTGGGTGGCTTAAACAACAAACACTTATTTCTCAAAGTTCTGTAGGCTAAAAATCTGAGATCAGGATGCCACCGTGGTTAGGTTCTGGTGAGGCATGTTGCAGACAGCTGTCTTTTCCTTGTATACTCATGTGGAGGAAACAGGATGCGAGAGATCTCTGGCCTTTTTTATAAGGGCAACAATCTCACACTTATGACCTAATTACTTCTCAATACTATCACATTGAGGATTGAATTTCAACATAGGAATTTCAGGGAGACACAGACATTCAGTTCATATTAACTGTTAATCAAGCACAGCTAAGTGTCCGTCAGGGCCTGCTTCTGGAGAGAACCCAACTGAAATGTAGACTTAGGAAAATATGTTGTCCTTATTCTTTCATGGTAAAACAGTTCATACAATCACACCAAACATATCTTTTGGTGAAGAGTCAGTGAGATTGTGAACACTCTGGCTAGACTGGTGTCTCATTTATCATTGTCTGTTGAGTTACTAGTACGTGCATATCACAGAGTAGGTAATAAACATCTACTGAATGAATCTCAATGGTCTAAGTAGTATGGCTGAAAGGTTTGATTATTCCAGGGATGTGATGATCCCAGCAGACTAGAGTTGAACTCTGCTGAGGGATGAAAGAGGCACTTGTTCAATAAGTGTTTTAGTCAACCTGTACTTCATAATCAGGCCTGACACCAGCCAACATGCTCTGGGATACCTGGGCCAGTTGTTCATGGTTGGGGTCCATTCTGAATACTTCTGTTGTCTGTTCTGATTGGTACATTCTCATACTCTTCTAGTTGTGACGTATTCATAATCACCCCATTCATAACCATTTTTATGAACTACTTTTTTCAGAAGTGCTTAAATCTTGCTCTTGAAATCTGAAGATAACGCCATCATATTCTTGTATGGTCCTTATCTTAATGTCTCTTTTCACCAATTCTTTAGTGTTTCAAAGACAGACATTGTCTTGGTCAGAATCATTGCTTATTTCTAAAGCATATGTACCTGATCAGTCATCCATGCAAGCATGTTTTTCTCCTTAGAAATTACATTTTTTATCATAACCGATTGCATTGGCCTGGTGCCAATCTACTCCATGCCCTGTTAGATAGCATTAGATATTAGTTTTGGTTGATACTGTGGAACATTACTTATGATAACGTGGATGGTTTTAAAGTCAGTGCTTAAAACCAATCAATCAGAAAATAGAATTTTAGTATCTAAAATACATAAAGCACCATAAAAATAGCCAAGGGGATATATACAAAAATTTTAACAATAATGTCTGCCTCTTAAATATATACGATTCTGATTCAGGTCTGGTACACAATATTTTTATTCTCATGAAAGTAATTTAACCCTGTGCCTCATTTACTCATTTGTAGAATGGTAATAACCACTGTGCAGGTTACACATAAAATTTTTAAATGCTCTTTAACATACAGTAGGCACTCAAAAATGGCATCTATGATAATTATCAGTCTAATTGTGAAGTTGAGATGTAAAACACATGTAACAAGGCATAATACCACCTGAAAGACATCTAAAGTCAGGGTAAAATTTTTACACGCATAGAATCTATAGTATTGTGAATTCAGGGGAGGCAGACATTCTGGGCTGGAGAAATCTGAGGAAGCTTTTTGGAATTACAACCGAGTACTGAAGGGGTGGACTTTAAACAAACATGCTCAATGCCTCAAGGTGAAACAGTGCAAGGTGTGCTGGAGTATCTGGGGCAGGTGTCACACTATATCCCGTTCTGGGCTGGAGAAATCTGAGGAAGCTTTTTGGAATTACAACCGAGTACTGAAGGGGTGGACTTTGAACAAACATGCTCAGTGCCTCAAGGTGAAACAGTGCAAGGTGTGCTGGAGTATCTGGGGCAGGTGTCACACTATATCAAGGGCAAAAAGAGCTTACGACTCTTGCCCCTGGCCTTGAAGACATCAGATCTAGGAAGCTAAAATTTGGTTATAATTATAGTGTAGTAAAGGTAAAAAAGAGACTGTAACAAGTTAATTTTTGAGAGGAAGCAGGCAAGATAAAGGCAGAGGCTGGGAACTTTGTTGATGAGGTCATAGTTTATCCAAAGATGACATGAGTATGCCCAACCTCTTTTTATTGAAAATCGACACTTATCTCTTTCTACTCATGGATGAGCATATATACAGTAGTCAAAATGAACGTTAAAAATCACTTGATTTCTTATTTTAAAATTTATTTAAAAACACGATGAATAATATACCTATCATACAAGTGAAGAGTCATTTTCCAACTCTTCTGCCCATCTTACACTGGATATTACAGGCTACTCCTTCATGAAATACAGACAATATTTGATATATTTTTAAATTTTTTAATTATCTTAAATTGGCCATATTTTAAAGAAAATACTCATACAGAGTCTACATCTTAAAAGAAAATTTTAGAAATGATTGTAATATAAAAGAACAAACATATTCTAGAAGTTATTCTTAAAATCATTATGTGCTATGTAGAGATGAAGGTGTTAACTTCTCCTCCGATCCATTTTTATGTTACCAGACGAAACCAATGCCTCCACTGAATTATAGGAATGAGAGCCATTATCTCTCAGGAGCACCTTGAGAAAGAGATGTCTAATCTCAATAATGTGACTTTTCGTGTTAAATAAATCCCCCCACATTCAGTACTTCTTCGTTCTTAAGTAGAAAACATCTTAGTCCTCCTCTCATTTACCTCTTCTAATCTTAAAAAGAAAAGAATCTCAAAGAAGTTTGCATTTTTACTAACCCAAATTGATTTTGTTTCCTTCTACTTGGTATTCTTCATCATATCGCTTTCGCGTGTTATGTAATGAATGAATAAACACAGGAGAATCAGTTTGCTTCCCCAATGTTTACTATATAAACTGTTTTTCCTCATATTGACTTTACTTTCCATTTATTATACTAAAGTATACGCTTATAAAAAAAAAAGCAATTAACCTAATAAGCCTAGTTTAATCAACACACCTCTGAGGCAAACATGGAAAACGCCTGAGAAGGCATTTAACTATGTCTTTGAAAGGCTCGGGAGATTTTCGCTTCTGCTTTGCAGATGAGCTACACTAGAGATAGGAGCATCCTGCAGAGGTTTTCTTGTTTTTCTTTTCTTTTTTGAAATAAAATCTGTTCTGCATATTTGCAACTAGTTCTACACTAACAATAATATGTGCATTGCCATTTCCTGGAAAGTTTCTGACCATATCCTTTCTTTTTTTGCATTATTACTTCATGTTCTCCCTTACAACTGCTATGAGTGATTAATTGATTATAAAGAATGATCATTTCAGCAATGAAAAGCAAATACATGTGGTTTTTTTCCTGTAGATTTGACTTTGGGTGGCTTCTTTTTCTCTTTTCACCCAAACCAGTGCCACCCTTTTCCACCCCCAAGCACACAACCTCTTCAATGGAGCAGAAATAAATATTGATTTTAAAAGGAAGAAAGAAAAGTAAAGTTGCATGTTCACATTGGTGCCCCCAAACAATGTCTTGGTTTGCTGAGTAATAATGTTCTATTTTTATTTTATTCATTTATACTTTTACTGTTTTCAAAAGTGTACAATTCACACACATGATACACATAGGAGTAATGTAAAAAGTTAAATATTACCAAATGTCTAAGACTCAGGGGTTTTCTTTAGATGTAAGTCTTGTATGAATGGCATACACCTTATTTTATATTTTAATTTAGATATGAAATTATTCAGTTTGAGAAATCCAGAAGCAATGCTCCCTAGAGTCAGAACTTTCGAGCTAGAAGTGATAATCAATATTATTCAGTCTAAACCTGTATTGGAACAAAGGACTACAGAGATAACTTCCACTTGGCTCTAATTAAGGGTAAAGGCAAGACTAGAGTCCATAGCTTCAGTAAACTTTACTGAATCAGTATCAAAACAATGTCCTCTTACAACACTAAGTTTCCTCATATATACATTACAAAATCTTAAATATTTGACACTGATGGGCATTGATCAATCAGCAACGACATACTTGCCTGGATGCTACCCTGGTGCTTACAAGCTGAGTATCAGTCCTGCTTGGTAACAGTTAATGAACATTTCTTCATGTTTCTTGACATGCTGTTCTTCTATTAATACTCATACAGCTAAGAACCATGCTTCTTTTAGTTACACTGCCATGTTATTATGCCAGGTTTGAAGCGGGGCAGCTCTGACCTCAGATGCCTGTCTGTCTTAGACAAGTCAGTCTAGCCCTCTCTGGATATTTTATTTTTTCTTGCCTAATTGATGTGAGCTGCACCTGGCACTACATTATTACTTCATTGTATTTACACCCACAGGCTATTTCAGCTTATAAAGGTCATGTCTTATTTTAGCTGGTTTGAGCTAATTCATTGCCATTAAAAAATTAATTAGAGAGCGGATTCACTGAAGATCATATCTACA